>NC_133328.1:15702834-15910334 GCF_042186555.1 Aquarana catesbeiana
AAAAACTTAGGCTGTGCAATCTGCTGGCCTTTGCTTGAGCACATCTAAAAGGGATTTCAGAGATGCGTACTTTCATAGAATGATAGACATTGTAATGAAAACACATTTTCAGGATCCCTTTAGACTTGCATGCTCCCCCCTGTTCTTTCATAGAATGATGTCACTGGGTATTTCTTGATTTTCGAAAAAAAACAAAATGAAGTGGAGTGTGATTTTAGAGGCCGCTGTCAAAAGAACGAAAGCAATGCCTCGCTCTTCTCTCCAGGTGACTGAGGGCCAAGCAGTGAAATAATATTTTAGGGCGCACACCAACCTGTGATACCTACCCAATGCATGCCGACTACAATGCATGTCCTGCCTCTATGCTCTCTGTAAATAATGTCTCTGAATATACAGGAAGGTCAACGAAACGTGTCACAAGGTCACAGTATTACACCGACAACAGAATGAGCAGAACATGTAATGACACACAACAACTCTGGGGGAGATAAAGGGTAACAAGTCCCCCCCCTCCCGGCCTTTCACTCTCTACAATATTAACCGACGGGACAGAAAACTGGAATGTTCTAGATGTCAATAATGATTACAAAAACCAACAAGAATATCACAGAAAAAATGGATAAAGCGGAACTAGCTTTTTTTTTTTAATGCAAACATTCTTAAAATTTAAGTAAAAAACAACCCACGCATGCACACTCACAAACCCGAGGGGGAAATTATCAAAGAGCGGTGCAGGATCTTTGCCTGCGCCACTCCTCTTAGCAAATGGATCAGATGTCACGGTGCAAGACCCGGCTTATCTGTGACCTCTCGATTTCAGCTCTGCAAGCTTTACAGCCCAGAGGTCAGAGGCCTTCCACAGAACTGACCTCTCTGGTCCTGGGGGGAGGGGGGTACTGTATACCGTGTTACACCCTCGTTATGTGTTAAAACAGGGAATAAGACGTGGACTATACCTTTAAGGTGATCAACAAACTAGGCAAATAGATAATATAATATATGCATAATGCAAAACATAAAAATAATACATGCATAAATAAGATATTTTAAAATAATAGAATATATGCATAATGCTAAATATTTAAAAATATAATAATATATGCATAATGCTAAATATAATACTTTATTATATTTTTTATTATGAATATAATATAATTTTTTTTATAGTTTGCATTATGCACACATTATATTATTTAAATATAGTTTACATTATGTATATAATATATGCATAATGCTAAATATTTAAAATTATAATGTATGCAAAATATAATAAAATAATACATTATTTTATATTTTGCATTATGAATATATTACATTAATGTCTTTTTTCCTTATGAATAGATCTTATTTTTTTATTATATTTTGCATTATGCATACATTATATTATTTATATATACATATATTATAATATATGCATAATGCAAAATATTTAGAAATATTATAATATATGCATAATGCAAAAAATAAAGAGAATATATTATTATATTTTGCATTATGAATATATTACATTAATATATTTTAAGAATATATCTCATTATATTTTGCATTATTCATACATTATATTATTTTTGTATAATTTGCATTATGCATATACAGTATTATATATTTTAATATAGTTTGCATTCTGCAGATAATATAATGTATGCATGATGCAAAATATTTAAAATTATAATGTATGCATAATGCAAAATAATAAAATATAATATTTTATTGATTTGTGCATTATGAATACACTATAATAATATATTCTGCCTTATGAATATTTTGCATTATGCATACATTATTTTAATATAGTTTTCACTATGCATACAATATAATATACACATAAGGAAAAATGTATACAAATATTATAATATATGTATATTGCAAAATATAGTAAAAAAAAATTATATATATATATATATATATATATATATATATATATATATATATATATGTGTGTGTGTATATATATATATATATATATATATTTTTTTTTTTTTTTTTTGGCATTATGAATGTATTATTTTATTTGATTATATGTTGCATTATGCATGTATTATATTTTTTTACATATTTTGCATTATGCGTACATTATTTTATTTTATTATAGTTTGCATTATGCATACATATTATTTTAATATACACATAAGGAAAAATGTATACAAATATTATAATATATGCATATTGCAAAATATAGTAAAAAAATAATTATATATATATATATATATATATACACACACATATTTTTTTTTTTTTGCATTATGAATATATTATTTTATTTGATTATATGTTGCATTATGCATGTATTATATTTTTTACATATTTTGCATTATGCGTACATTATTTTATTATAGTTTGCATTATGCATAAAAAATAATATATATATATATATATATATATATATATATATATATATATATATATATATATAAATATAATATATGCATAATGCAAAATATTTAAATACTGTATATTATAGTATATGCATAATTAAAAATTTAATAAAATAGAATATATACATAATGCAAACTATATTAAAATAATATAATGTATGCATATTGCAAACTATAATAAGATAATATAACATATGCATAAAGCAAAATATATAAAAATATAATATATGCATAATGCAAAATGTAACATAGAACTGCAAGTGGGCATGCATGCACTATTTTTAATTTACAATTTTGTATTGTTTTTATACAAATAAAAAAAAAAGATACTTTAGTTCTGCTTTAGGGCTACCATCTGTGAACTCATATGAAAACATTAAGGATGATTTAAAAGTAAAAAAAATTGTATAATATCACCACAAAAAGCAAAAACAAAATTAATACAAAGTCCCCAAAAAACGTACTTGTTTTGAAACAAGTGTTTATTTTAGTGGTCACGTGACCATACACAATAGCAATGCAAAAATGTGTTATACAGAAATATCACAATTTTCTATTTATTTATTTTTACACTACAAACCATCCTATACTCTCAAATGTAACCAGCAAAAAAAAAAAATATTAAATATCATTTAGTGTTTTCTTCTTTCTAAAGTGGCAACTGATAGGTTATAAAATACAAACAGTGTATCTAACAATATATAGCATAATCACCTCTTCTAGTTCATGCTAGCACCAAATAAACAATATATTTACCGTGACTTAAATATACACTATAAAAAGACCATGCAAAAACAGACGTCAACCGTCTCCGACCGTACATTCACATTAAGAAAAAAAACAAAAAAACAAACAAACAAACAAAAAAAAAGACATGATTGTCAGAAGCCACAGGAAAAGACAAAGGCAACCGAATCAGCATCAACTCACGGGCTTACACTGTATTGGCAAATCACATAGTCCCCTAGTCTCCGCCCAGACTGGCGGCAGAACAGCTCTAGTCTCCGCCCAGTCTGGCGGCAGCACTGCTCTAGTCTCCGCCCAGACTGGTGGCAGCACTGCTATAGTCCCCGCCCAGTCTGGCGGCAGCACTGCTCTAGTCTCCGCCCAGACTGGCGGCAGCACTGCTCTAGTCTCCGCCCAGACTGACTGGCGGTAGCACTGCTCTAGTCTCCGCCCAGACTGGCGGCAGCACTGCTCTAGTCTCCGCCCAGACTGGCGGCAGCACTGCTCTAGTCTCCGCCCAGTCTGGCGGCTCTAGGAACTCACAATGCATATATCAAAAACATTAAAGAAAAAAAAAAGTTTTGGTAACCTATAAATACTTTTTTTTTTATGCACACCACCCTGCCTAAATATACTTTATTTGTACCTAAGCAATTGACTATATTTCCTGAGTAAATACCATGAGTATATGTTAAAATTATTTAGCAAACGTCATAAACAAAATAAATAGAATGTATATTCCTTTAGGAATTAAAATGTATTTATTTTTTTAAATTAAAAAAAAAAAAAAACTCTAACTTTGATTAAGTGCAAACTAGATTAAATGTTCTTTTTTTTTTCGCTTTAATTACTGAAACAAACACTGCTCCTGAGTGACGATCGACTCTTCGACTTACTTATTATAAATCACAGGAAACGACCGATCGATAACAAACTATCTATTCCAGGCTGCGTCTGATTGGTCTAACCAATACCGTGATATACAATATTTTGTATTTTTTTTCTGTTAATTACCAAGTTAATAACATATCATTTTTTATTATTATTATTATTTTTAAACTAGTAGCTTAATAATAGCTCAGAAACAAGCACAACTGGCAGCAAGGGGAAGCTTGATGATGAACTCCAGGCGATTGGCTAAATATTCCAGAAGAAATAATTGTCTGGCAGGGGGAGGGGACCCGATTTGCCTCTGCTGCAGATCTTGTCCCTCCCCCAGCCTCTGATTGGACAGTGAAAGGTAAAGCGGCAGACTGATGGGATCTTGTCTTACAGTTACTTAGTTTATCTGGTTGAAAAAAGACACAAGTCCATTCAGTTCAACCAACATCCTCTCTCAACCTATCAGCATGCTCCCTGCACTGCAGCACAGCCAATTGGCTCCTTGTGCTGCTTCTCCCTCTCTCTGAGTTGGAGCTCTGCAGGGGATTAAAAGAGGCTAATACCAGGTCACCTCTGTAGCAAGGTCTGCATTTAAGTTGCCCCCCCCCGCGCCAAAACGCTGCACCTGTTGGGATCTTCTCGCTCCCCTCTATCAGCATGCTCCTTGCACTGCAGCATGGACATAGTGCAGGAGCACAGCCAATTGGCTACTTGTGCCGCTTCTCCCTCTCCGAGTCAGAGCTCTGCAGGGGGCTGAAAGAGGCTCATACCATATTACGCTTAAGTTGCCCCCCCCCCATCAAAAATACTGCACTTGTGGGAGGAAACATAGATAATATACTTGTCTTTCTCCAGTTTCCTCCCACAGTGCCCAGTCATGAGTGATGTTGTCCTCCTTCTGGCCAGATCTCAAAGAATGTTGGGTAGCCAAAATCTCACGAGAAGATGATCCGGCACTGTGCTGTTATGTCTTCTTGCAAGATTTGGGATACTCAGCATTCCCCATGTTATTGTTGGCAGGTTTATGATATCACCCCCTGCACTATGGAAGTCAGGGGAGTCACCTCCCACACTATGGAAGTCACCTCCGAACTATGTAAGTAAGGGATGTCACCTCCCACACTTGGAAGTCACCTCTCGAACTATGGAAGTTAGGGACGTCACCTCCTGCACTATGGAAGTCATGGATGTCACCTCCCACACTATGCAAGTCACCTCTCAAACTATGGAAGTCAGCTACGTCCCCTCCTGCACTATGAAAGTCAAGGATGTCACCTTCCACACTATGGAAGTCACCTCCCGAACTATGGAAGTCAGGGATGTCACCTCCTGCACTATGGAAGTCCAGGATGTCACCTCCCACATTATGGATGTCACCTCCCACTCTATGAAAGTCACCTCCTGCACTTTTGGAAGTCAGGGACGTCACCTCCTGCACTATTGAAGTAACCTCCCACACTATGGAAGCTAGGGAAGTCACCTCCCGCACTATGGAAGTCAGGGATGTCACCTCCTGCACTAAGGAAGTCGCCTCATGCACTATGGATGTCAGGGAAGTCACCCCCACACTATGGAAGTCAGGGATGTCACCACCTGCACTTTGGAAGTCAGGAAAGTTACCTCCCGCACTATGGATGTCAACTCCCACTCTATGAAAGTCACCTCCTGCACTATGGAAGTTAGGGAAGTCACCTCCCACACTATGGAAGTTAGGGAAGTCACCTCCCACACTATGGAAGTTAGGGAAGTCACCTCCTACACTATGGAAGGTGATTATATTATCTAAGCATTTTCCCCTCCATGGGTGCAGCGTTTTAGAGTGGGAGAGGGGACACCTTTGAATAAGCGGACCTTGCCACTGAAGTGCAAGAGCTCTGGTACCTTTATATATCTGCCTGGAGTTCAGCTTTATGAAATGTAAGCTGGGCACTGATGCTACAGTCCACATTCACTTCTACAGCTTCTTACCCCAGCCGTCCCGAAGCACGCTGGACGTGCATTATGTTTGGCATCCATGGGTGCTCTCTTCCCATGCAAAAGAATTTAACAAAAACCACCATGACGGAAATACAAAGTTTAGGCATTTTGGTTGTAAAGGAAACAGAATTTACACAGACCTACGTACGGCTGAATTTCCCCTCTTTGGCACAAAACAAAACACTTTTTTTCTTTTAAAAAAAGACAAATGACGATCGTTTTGGGATTAGACAAACCCCAGAGGTGCGTAGGATGAAAAGGAACACTGGTCATGGTTTTCACCTAGTTGAAACACAATAAAAATGCAGCGGAAGGTGCCTATACAAAAATGTTACAAAGATATCCTATTAAAGCTGCCGTTTGATGGCCAAAATCATCCAGAGTAGCTTGCGAAGGTAATAATGCCGGCCTCCCTTTCCTGGCAGGAGGAGGGTACTTATTGCCAGAAATGGCTGTAAATTATACGTAGGTTTTTTTTTTTTTTGTTTCCCTTTCACTCTCTACCAGCACTGCCGACATCAGAGCAGGGTTCAGCTTCCAAGCCGGGGGTCTTGTTAGGGCACAGCTCCTGCAGGGCCCTCTCCAGGTCTTCAGGCTTCACAGTGATGCCAGAGGGGCATTTGGATAGAGTGATCTGTAAAGCACACCACAGGGCGGTGCGGGCCTTGCGTGTGGTGGACACCATCTCTTTCATAGCAGCGGCCAAAGCCAAGACATCTAAAATGTAAGCAGATATAAAGGTCAGCGAGGCATTGACCCCATCTTGGAGAGCGTACAAAAATACAATTTTCTTCATAAAGTCAAGAAAATATTTTTCAGCTTCTCCAGTGATATCTGAAAGGAACTTTCATCAGACACTATCACTGTAGGGATCCTGCCTCCCCCGAGCATTGGTGCACCTGAGGAAATTCAGTCAACCACCCTCAAATAACTCAGCCAACATTAACTAACTCAGCCAACCAACCTCAACCTACTTAGCCAACCAACCTCCACCTACTCAGCCAACCAACCTCCACCTACTCAGCCAACCAACCTCCACCTACTCAGCCAACCAACCTCAACCAACTCGGCCAACCAACAATTAACCAACTCAGCCAACCAACCTCAACTAACTCAGCCAAGCTCAACCAACCAACCTCGACCTATTCAGCCAACCAACCTCAACCAACTCAGCCAACCAACCTACCAACCTTAACCAACTCCTCAGCCAACCAACATTAACCAACTCAGCCAACCGACATTAACCAACTCAGCCAACCGACCAACCTTAACCAACTCCTCAGCCAACTAACATTAACCAACCCAGGCAACCAACAATTACCAACTCAGCCAACCAATCTCAACCAACTCAGCCAAACAACCTCAACCTCAACCAACTCAGCCAACCAACCTCAACCAACTCAGCCAACCAACCTCAACCAACCAACCTCAACCAACTCAGCCAATCTTAACCAACTCCTCAGCCAACCAACATTAACCAACTCAGCCAACCGGCATTAACCACTTGCCGAGTGCCCGCCGTCGTTATACATCGAGTGTTTGAAGAGGAGTATCGTTTTAATGGCAGCAGCTAGCTGCCATAACCCCGGTATCCTATTCAGCGGGCGGCTTTCAGATAAAAGTGGTCTTTGCGGCGGATTCGCCGCAAGATGTTTTTTATTGGTGGCGGGAGAAAAGAACAGTGTAAAAATTAAAGATTAAAATTAAAATAAATAAGAAAAAAAATTAAAAATTTTAACGCACCCCGTCCTGCAGAAGCGAACGCATACGTGAGCAGCGCCCTTATATGTGAGGTATCGCTGCGATTGTTAGCGCGAGAGCAATAGTTCTAGACCTCCTCTGTAACTCAAAACATGCAACCTATAGAATTTTTTTAAACATCGCCTATGGAGATTTTTTTAAGGGTAAAAGTTTGTCGCCATTCTACGAGCAGGGGCACAATTTTGAAGTGTGACATGTTGGGTATCAATTTACTCAGCGTAACATTATCTTTCACAATATAAAAAAAAATTGGGCTAACTTTTCATTCAAAAAAAGTGTATTTTTTCCTAAAAAATGCGCTTGTAAGACCGCTGTGCAAATACCGTGTGACAGAAAGTATTGCAACGACCCCCATTTTATTCTCTAGGGTGTTAGAAAAAAAAAATTATATATATATATATATATATATACATATATAATGTTTGGGGGTTCTAAGTAATTTTCTAGCAAAAAAAAATGATTTTAACTTGTAAACACCAAATCTCAAAACGAGGCTCTGTCCTTAAGTGGTTAACCAACTCAGCCAACCAACCTCAACCAACCTTAAAGCCTCATACACACGGTACGATTGTTGGCAGAGGATTGTCTGTTGACAGACTGTTGTTCCAAAATCTTACCATTAGTATGCTCCTTTTGACAATTGTTGTCCAATTTTCGGCCAACAAATGTTGGATGGCAGGCTAGTAAATTTTCAGCGGACACTGGCTTGATGTCAGATTTTCGTATGGTCAGTACAAAAATTCGACACACAAAAGTCGAAAGTACAAACACGCATTCTCGGAATCAATGCTCACCAAACATGAAATTAGCAGAAGGGGCCGAAAGGGTGGCGCTCAAGAGCTGAAATTCCTCGTAGTACGTCACTACATTCGTGTTTGTGGCACGACAATTGTGTACAGTTAGTATGCAAGACAAGATCCTGGCACACGCCCCTTTGGCAAAAATCAGACTCTCGGTTGGCCAACAATTGTACCGTGTGCACGAGGCTTAAGCCAGCCAACTTCAACCAACTCAGTAAACCAACCTCAGTCAACCAATTCAGCAAACCAACATTAACCAACTGAGCCACCCAACCAAGCCAACCAATCTCAAACAACTTTGCCAACCAACCTTAACCAACTCAGCAAACCAACCTTAACCAACTCAGCAAACCAACCTCAACCAACTCAGCAAACCAACCTCAACTAAAGCCTCATACACACGGTACGATTTTTGGCCAACCGAGCTTTTGATTTTTGCACTATGAAGGGCTGAGGGCTCTGCAGCAAGCTGGGGGGCACTGAGGTATGCTGAGCGGCACTGTGGAGACTAAGGGTATACTAAGGGGACCTGGAGGGTTAGGAGACTCTGCAGAAGACCTGGTGGCCCTATAGGGGGAAGAGGTTTCTAGAAGAAGCTGGAGGATGCTGTGGAACACTGTTGGAGGTTGAGGGCGCTATGAAGGACTGAAGGCTCTGCAGCAAGCTGGGGGGCACTGAGGGAGGCTGGGTGGCACTGTGGAGGGTGAGGGTACTCAGGTGGCCTTGAGGGTTAGGGCACTCTGCAGCAGACCTGGTGGCCCTATAGGGGAGGAGGTTTCTAGAGGCAGCTGTGGGGCAGGGCTGGAGGTTGGGGGTGCTATGGAGACCTGGAGGCTCTGCATCAAGCTGGGGGCACTGAGGGAAGCTGGACACCACTGTGAAGGCGAAGGGTATTCAGGGGGCCTGCACGGTTAAGAGACTCTGCAGCAGACCTGGTGGCTCTATAGGTGATGAGGGTTCTGGAAGAGGCTGGAGGGTGCTGTGTGACACTGTTGGGAGTTTGGGGGCGCTAGGCAGGGCTGGAGGCTCAGTAGCAAGCTGGGGAGCACTAGGAGAGCTGGGAGGTACTGTGGAGGGTTAAGGGATCTGGAGCTGTCTGGAGTCGTGGGAGAAGGGAGACTGCAGCCCGATGGTTGAGAACCACTGGTGCTATAATGAACATGCAAAATTATACCTCTCTCATTATTGTAGCGAGGGGCTCCTTGCTTCTGACGATTGGCTGCATTAACTATTTCATCTTTGCGCCGTGCCTGTGTCAAGTGGATGGCTTCCAGGTGATGCTCCAAAGCAAGACCGATATTGACATGAAGGCTCTCTCCGCGGATTCTCTCCATGATCTTCACCAGCGAAACTGCCTGATCAGCAAACATACATATCAATAGAAGCCATATTGAACAAAAAAGACTATGAGGTTCAAAATGAGCTAAAAGAAATGGCTCTAGAAGAAAATTCACTATTATAACTAACACCAACTTCATTGAATCAGTTATTGAATTAAAGAATACAATATACCTTCCAAAAGCTTATTCCTCTTACAACTGATAGAACATGTATGAGTGCTTGTCACTGGACTGAATCAAAAACTAATTTCCTACGTCTCCTAGACCAAGAGTCTTGCACAATTGTACCGGCTCCTCTCCTGGACTGAAATAACTTACTCTGATTTCACTGCACACGGTGAGCTTCTCATGTGAATTAGAAGCTGCAGCAAGTCAGACAGAACCCACCTCGTTTCCTGGCTTGAAGATACCATGCCATGACATTACCTAGTCTGCATGCAAGCATAGCTTGCCTAGGAACGTCCATCCTAACAATCTGACATTTATCCACATAGGCATTGGGGTCATGTGGGTGTTTCCACTGTCCTGGTGCTCCAAGTCCTCCATAAATGTGATAGGTAATCAGGAAATTAGATGTGCAATTCATGCCTCTAGAACGCTTGAAGGTGCTCCTTGGATTTTGGGCCCTTCTATGTGGCTAGGCCGTGAAAAATGAATTCTAAGTATGCCTATGCTGTATGGTGACATAACTTGTTAAAATGATAAAAAAAAACTATTTATTTAATTTCTTAATTTTCAAAACAATTGTGAAAGAAAATTACAATTTTCTGTGGGTCAATGGGCACATAGACTGGGGCTCGGGAGCGAGCATGCACGGGTGCCCCCATAGCAACTGTCCTGCAATGGTGGGCACTTGGCGAGGGCAGGGAGGAACCAGGACCACCGGTGTTGGACCCAAGAAGAGGATGGTTGAGGCTGCTCTGTGCAAAACCACTGGTAAGTATAATATAATTCAAAAAGTCGCGCTAAAGGAATGAGAGTGGCAACAACCTAGTGCCTACAGCATCAAAAAAAGGTAAATTCAGTGCAAATGATTAAAAAATAAACCAGTGTATATGAACACCGCAGTGAAATTAGAATAAATGTTAGATATACAGAACACAGATAATGCTTACTAAGCAGGAAAAAAATGAAATTATTAAATATAAAAATAAAAATAAGTGGTTAAATGTGAACAACAAAAAATGTGTTCCAGAACACTAATGCCAAATGTAACAGTGTATGAGAACTGTGCAAAGACAATAAACATATACCCTGTGAAAAACGTAGATTATGCAGTGTAAAAATAAGAACAAACTTGTATAATCCACCAAAAGTCCATATCCAAAGGAACAATGATTAATAAAGTTCGTGCATGTTATATGGCACAAAAGACGTATAAATGGATATCCCCCAGTGCTGAGTGAATGTAGAAAACAAAACTTGCTGCAGTGGCTAAAGGTGCGTGGGCAGACCTCCACCATTAAAAACTGCTGCCTCTTACCAGAAAAAGTTGGTCTCTGGAAAATAGGAGACCTAAAGGGCGGATGGCTGCAACCCCAGCCAGGGATCTGTATAGCAGACACTGGTTGTCATCCGAATCCCGGAACTCACTCCGTCAATCACACCAAAATGAATAGGATGGGTCCCCATAAAAGAGATAAAGGCTTCACATAGCATAAAATCCACGGCTTTTTATTGAATGAAAAAATATAGATTGCACTTACAAAGTAGTTGTAAAAACAAGCATGCAGGAAAGCGGCGTTCCTGCATGCTTGTTTTTACAACTACTTTGTAAGTGCAATCTATATTTTTTCATTCAATAAAAAGCCGTGGATTTTATGCTATGTGGAGCCTTTATCTCTTTTATGGGGACCCATCCTATTCATTTTGGTGTGATTGACGGAGTGAGTTCCGGGATTCGGATGACAACCAGTGTCTGCTATACAGATCCCTGGCTGGGGTTGCAGCCATCCGCCCTTTAGGTCTCCTATTTTCCAGAGACCAACTTTTTCTGGTAAGAGGCAGCAGTTTTTAATAGTGGAGGTCTGCCCACGCACCTTTAGCCACTGCAGCAAGTTTTGTTTTCTACATTCACTCAGCACTGGGGGATATCCATTTATACGTCTTTTGTGCCATATAACATGCACGAACTTTATTAATCATTGTTCCTTTGGATATGGACTTTTGGTGGATTATACAAGTTTGTTCTTATTTTTACACTGCATAATCTACGTTTTTCACAGGGTATATGTTTATTGTCTTTGCACAGTTCTCATACACTGTTACATTTGGCATTAGTGTTCTGGAACACATTTTTTGTTGTTCACATTTAACCACTTATTTTTATATTTAATAATTTCATTTTTTTCCTGCTTAGTAAGCATTATCTGTGTTCTGTATATCTAACATTTATTCTAATTTCACTGCGGTGTTCATATACACTGGTTTATTTTTTAATCATTTGCACTGAATTTACCTTTTTTTGATGCTGTAGGCACTAGGTTGTTGCCACTCTCATTCCTTTAGCGCGACTTTTTGAATTATATTGGATTTATGGTTTACTACCTTTAGTCGCAGCTCATTTTATTGTGTTAGCGCAGTATTTATCTTATACCTTTCCACTGGAAGTATAACATGCTTGTTATTTAAAATAAAAAAAGGGAGCATGTATAATCACTTTAACTACTTGCCGACCAGCCGCCGTCGTTGTACGTCGGCAGGTTGTCTCCCCTGCGCAAATCGCCGTAGCTGTACGGCAGCCGCTTTAAGGGCTATAGGGGGATCACGGGGGACAGAACGGTGATCTGTCAATGTAAACAAACAGATCCCCGTTCTGACAGGGGAGTAGACAGAGATCTGCTGTTCCTAGTGATCAGGAACAGTGATCTCTCTCTCCTCCTCCAGTCAGCACACTCCCCCCACAGTTAGAAACACCTCCCAGGGAACATTTAACCCCTTGATTGCTCCCTAGTGTCAACCGCTTCCCTGCCAGTGACATTTATACAGTAATCAGTGGCTATTTATAGCTCTGATCGCTGTATAAATGTCAATGATCCCAAAAAAGTTTTAAAAGTGTCCGATCAGTCCGCTGCAATGTCGCAGTCCCGCTAAAAATCGCTGATCACCGCCATTACTAGTAAAAAAAAAAAAAAAAAAAGAATAATAAAAATGCCATAAATATATCCCCAATTTTGTAGGCACTATAACTTTTGCGCAAAACCAATCAATACACTGTACACTTATTGCGATTTTTTTTTACCAAAAATATGTAAAAGAATACATATTGGCCTGGGGATATTTATTATAGCAAAAAGTAAAAAAATATTGTTTTTTTTCAAAATTGTCGCTCTTTTTTTGTTATAGCGAAAAAAATAAAAACCGCAACGGTGATTAAATACCACCAAAAGAAAGCTCTATTTGTCGGAAAAAAAGGACGTCAATTTTGTTTGGGTGCAAGGTGGCACGACTGCACAATTAGTGCAGTTAAAGCGACGCAGTGTCGTATCGCAAAAAAATGGCCTGGTCATTAAGTGGGAAAATCTTCCGGTCCTTAAGTGGTTAAGCTTCAGTTTTAACACAAAAACATCTGCCCATGACCGAAATACTAGTTGTGGCCCTTTAACCACTTCAGTCCCCGGAAGATTTGGCTGCTGAATGACCAGGCCATTTTTTGCGATTCGGCACTACGTCGATTTAACTGACAATTGCGCGGTCGTGCGATGCTGCATCCAAACAAAATTGACGTCTTTTTTTTCCCCACAAATAGAGCTTTCTTTTGGTGATATTTGATCATCTCTGCGGTTTTTATTTTTTTACGCTATAAACAAAAAAAGAGTGATAATTTTGAAAAAAACACAATATTTTGTACTTTTTGCTATAATAAATATTCCCATTTTTTTTTAAAAAAGCTGATTTCTTTCTCAGTTTAGGCCGATATGTATTCTTCTACATATTTTTGGTTAAAAAAAAAAAAAATCGCAATAAGCGTATATTGATTGGTTTGCGCAAAAGTTATAGCGTCTACAAAATAGGGGATAGATTTATAGCATTTTTATTATTATTATTTTTTTTTTTTTACTAGTAACGGCGGCGATCTGCGATTTTTATCGGGGGTGCAACATTATGGCGGACACATTTTTGGGACCATTGGCATTTATACAGCGATCAGTGCTACAAAAATGCACTGATTACTGTAAAGATGTCAGTGGCGGGGAAGCGGTTAACACTAGGGGGGGCGATCAAGGGGTTAACTGTGTTCCCTGTGTGTGTTTCTAACTGTGGGGGGAGGGGACTAACCAAGAGTAAATGACAGATCTGGTTCCTAGCTAAAAGGAACACGAGATCGATCTGTCACTCCTCACAGAACAGAGATTTGTGTGTTTACACACACACGTCCCTGTTCTGCCTCTCGTGCCCACAATCGCTCGTGGCCAGCGGTGATCGCGACCGTTGTCCACGAGCATTGGCACCCACCCGAGTGCAGCGGGCGCGCCTGCTATCCCGCTTAAAGGAGCCAACGTACAGCTACGACGGGTTGGCGGGATCGTGCCGACCTGCCGCAGTATAATGACGGCGGCTGGTCGGCAAGCGGTTAAAAAGCAGGTCATCAATTGGTAAAGGTTTTTCTCAATGCCTTACATATAACTGTTCTGTATTTGGTTCACACGGTAAAATTACCTTAAAACATGGTCACAGTTAAATAGAACCAGTCACAACTTGGCTATCGCAAGAATCTATATACTTACTCATAAATTATTGTATAAACCGGGTCAAACGTCATTCAGGAATCAGTAGACCATATGTAAAACCAAGCAGTTTGTTGGGGCAGCTACTATAAAGACTTCATATGACCTTTGACTCTCAAGCTATATGGTCTACAAGTGGCAGCGCCTGCTCAGTTTCAATTATTTCAGGAACTAATATTCAGATTCTTGCATAAAACCAATGGTAATCAGCTCTATGTGGTGAGGCTCAGAGAGGAAATTAGATTTCATCAGTCCTTACTCTGGCTTGTTCTCGAAACTCATCAACAACCAAGCGATCAACTCTTGATGGATTGGTTGGAAGTCTTGGGACTGCTGAGCTGTAGGAGCTGGAAACTCTGTTTCCTGGGAAATTTCGAGCTAGCTCTGCTTCCGTCTATAGAGGATACAACACAATGATTAATTACAGACACAGAGATAAGTGGCTGGTCAAGACCTGTGTCCACACACATCCACCACCTACTAACAAACCAAACCCCCACCACCACCACCACCATAAAATCAAAATACAAAGCCGAGATTTGAGACGTTCCTGCAGCTTAAATACTTAGGTTTAGGAATGTAAAGTCCTTTTCTAGGCTAATGGAAGTAATCTAGAAAAAAAATATATGTTTTTACTCCCCGTAAAACAGTTTTCTTGGATCCTATTAAGGGACACTGGAAGTCAAACCTTCAAGGGGTAGGTGGGCAACGGCAAACCATTGCTAACAGGCCCAACGTAACAACAACAACTTGGGTTGCCTGAAGGACCTAAAGAACAAAGCGTCTTTCTTTTAAAACTTAGGGTCCATGCATACTAGGTGTGGTGGTACTGCGTTGGGACGGATATTCAAGCGCAGTTCCACAGCAAGACAAGGCACAATATCTCATCTCCGGTGTGGCCGGTTCACACCACGGACGTTGCCGTGGTGTATGCAGCATGAGTCACAGCACACCGACTGACAGAACTCTATAAAATGTCAATGTGTGACATTTCAATAAAGTTTGTTTTAAAAAAATACAATGCACTGGTATCGGTGCATCAACACTGCGCTGGTCTGGCCGGGCCGCATCACGCACCAGCTGATGCATTGCAATGCAGTGGCTGATGTGAACGGGCCCCTAGAAAATGTGTGAATAGAGGACCAGGTGGCAGCCTTGCAAATCTGGGGAACAGAACCCAAAAAGCCCAAAGAGGCAAACCCCACCGCAGTGACAAGGAATTGGGGAACCTGATTTTGAGACCATAAGCCTGGTCTGTTTGAGCCAAAGAGAATCAGCCTGTCTGAAAGAAGCAGTGGCTGACAGATAAAATTGTACAACCTGAACCAGACTGTGGCCTGGGGGCCAGATGTGGCCCTTTGCTTGCCCTTATCTGGCCCTTGGGACACTTTACCTCCAAGTGACACCAACAATGAGGCACTATTCCTTCCACTGATGGGGCATTGTTTATTCCCACTGACATTAGGGTATTTTCTACTCTCAATGGCCACAGTCCGGCTCTCCTAATGCCTGAAGGACAGTAAGCTGGCCCTTTTTAGAATGCCCTTGTTTAGAATGTTTGGAGACCCCTGATCTAGACAATGGAAGAGAAGTTTATTTGGATAAACCAATATAGTATGGTTGCCCTCAAAGGGCCGGTTGTATCTGGGGTGCATTACGTACAGAGAGCAGCGTTCAGGAGCGCATTATGTACAGAGTGCAGAGTTCAGGAGTTCATTATGTACAGAGTGCAGAGTTCAGGAGTGCGCAATATACAGAGTGCAGAGTTCAGGAGTGCGCTACGCACAGAGTGCAGAGTTTAGGAGTGCGCTACATACAGACTGCAGAGTTCAGAACTGCGTTATGTACAGATTGCAGAGTTCAGGGTTGTGCTATGTACAGAGTTCAAGAGTGCGCTACATACAGAGTGCAGAGTTCAGAAGCGTGTTACGTACAGAGTTCAGGAGTGAGTTATGTACAGAGTGCAGAGTTCAGGAGCACGTTACATACAGAGTGCAGAGTTCAGGAGTGCATTATGTACAGAGTGCAGAGTTCAGGAGCACGTTACATACAGAGTGCAGAGTTCAGGAGTGCGTTATGTACAGAGTGCAGAGTTCAGGATTACGCTACATACAGAGTGCAGAATTCAGGAGTGCATTATGTACAGAGTGCAAGTCCAGGGTCCCCTATGCATAGAGTGCAGAGTTTAGGGGTGCGCTACGTACAGAGTGAAGAGTTCAGGGGTGCATTATGTACAGAGTGCAGAGTTTAGGAGTGCGTTATGTACAGCAGGGTTTAGGAGTGCGTTATGTACAGAGTGCAGAGTTTAGGAGTGCATCATGTACAGAGAGCAGAGTTCCGGATTACGCTACATACAGAGTGCAGAATTCAGGAGTGCATTATGTACAGAGTGCAAGTCCAGGGTACCCTATGCGTACAGTGCAGGGTTTAGGGGTGCGCTACGTACAGAGTGAAGAGTTCAGGGGTGCCTTATGTACAGAGTGCAGAGTTTAGGAGTGCATTATGTACAGACTGCAGAGTTTAGGAGTGCGTTATGTACAGACTGCAGAGTTTAGGAGTGCATTATGTACAGAGAACAGAGTTCAGGAGTGCATTTTTGTACAGAATGCAATTCCAGAGTGCAGGGTTTAAGGGCGTGCTACGTACAGAGTGAAGAGTTCAGGGGTGCTCTACATACAGAGTGCAGAGTTCAGGAGTGTATTATGTACAGAGTGCAGTTCCAGGGGTGCCCTATGAAGGCAGGTGGAGGGTTTAGGGTTGCACTACATACAGAATTCAGGGGTGGGCTATGTACAGAGTTCAGGGATGCGCTATGTACAGAGTGCAGTTCTAGGGGTGCCCTATACACAGAGTGCAGAGTTCAGGGGTGCGATGCACAGAGTGCAGGGTATAGGGGTGCGCTATGTACAGAGTTCAAAGTTTAGGGTTGCGCTATGTACAGCATGCAGAGTTCAGTAGTGCTCTATGCACAGAGTACAGAGTTTAGGGGTGCACTACATATTGAGTGCAGGGTTTAAGGTTGTGCTATGTATAGCATTCAGGGGTGCACTGTGTACAGAGTGCAGGGTTTGGGGTGCACTATGCACGGTGTGCAACAACAAACCCCCCCCTCCTCTTCCTACCTGGGTTGGCTCTAGTAACTCCCTATGTAGTGGCTCTCTCTACTACCCATGTATTTGGCTCTGTTATACCTCCCTGTGTAGGTGGCGCTGCTTTGCATCGTTCTCGCTCCCAGATTCTGGAGAACTGTCCCCGCCGTGCGGGATTTGTTACATCCCGAACCCGCTGAAAGCACAATCGGTCTCTTGTAAACACAGAAGTCTCAAGGGAGGGTGAAAGCCGGAGGTGAAGGAATTGAGTTCCCGCCACGCTCTGGCTGCAAAACTGGGTGGGCATAGCCACATGACAAGGCCTGGTGGGCCGGATTTGGCCCACGTTCTTTGTGTTTGACACATGCTCTATAGCAAATGGCTTCATGTAAAGCATTCACAAGGTCTTCTTACCTTTTTCCTTTCTTTCTCTAAAGCCCGGAACTGCTCACAGCATTCCTCTAGTTGTAAATGGAGTTCATTGGCAGGTCCACTGCGATTTCTCGAAGGGCGGCATCTGTTGAAAGGGGCTGGAAAGGGAAAGTACGGTGGGGGGATTTCACTGCAGAACAGGTCATTTATAAAAGGTTGGATTTGATTAATATCTTCGTAATGGAACAGATCGATGAGGTCGGAAAACGGGAAAGGAGGTGGAAAAGACATATTTGTCGTTGGAGAAAACAACTGCGGGTTAAAGGGGGGGAAATTCTGATTCTGTTTTAAATCAGACATCAGAGAAAAGGGAGGCAGAAAGGAGGCGTTGACAAAGTCGGACATGTTGCCCAGGTTGGGTTCCTGTTTGCGTTGGAAGGGGCTGCAAGGAGGCGGGTTTTGTTTGACGCCGCCATGTGGCATATTCCAAGTTTTTCTTCCTCTTCGATCAGTATTTCCGTTGTTTTGAGGGTTTGCTCTTTTAGGCAGTTTGTGAAGCCGTTCTGAGTTATTCTGACCTGAACCCGGCTGAGTCGGTGACCAGTTGGGTGGATAACCGAATGCCGTATTCCGATACATGCCCTCCTTACTAGGAGACGTGCGGCTGAAACCCTTGCCGCGCCTCTGGTTCTCATCAATAAAGCTGGAGAACGGTATCTGGTTGGTCGTTCCATTCAAGTGTCCATCTTTAGCAGAAGGTGGCAACGGCGGTTGAGGGAAATACCCTGGGCAATGAGTTGGAGAACCATCTGACAGACTAGAGCTTGCGGGAGACGGCAAAGGGCTGGTTGCCGTTTTCTGGGTCCCCAGCGGTTCACCATCTAACCATCTGTGTCCCTGGCTGGCCAACGGGAAGCCCTCATTGGGGCTAATACAAGGAACTGGAGACTTTGCATAGGACTCCTTTTGGCTTTGAGGAGTAATATTTTCACGGCATTCGAAGGTGCTGACTTTTGGAAAACCGCTGTAGCTCTCCGACCCTTCCTTGTAGTGCGTCTTTTGTATGGTTGGATTGAAACTGTGAGTTTTAGAAAATTGCTGATTAAACTGGAATGCTGGTGGCTTCATACACAGCGGGGAAAAGTCACCGGAAGATTTTGCATATTTTTCTTTTCCCCAACATTCTCTTGCACCAGGCGGGTAATTCGTTTGACCGGTTGGGCTACCCCTACTGAATTTGCCTCTCCCCTTGTCGTTTTTCCACGTGGGCCGATGCACGCCGGAGTATTCTTTTGCCCTCTTCTGTGAGCTGGGGCAGATGTTAGCAGCGCTTCCATTGAACTTGACGTAGCCGTCGGCGGACTGGTTAGGCCATTCGATGGGCTGGAAGGAAGAATTCAGTTCCAAGGCTTGATTTTCAAAGTAGAGGTCTTGGAATACGTCTTCGAGCCGTGGGCTGCAGGTTTCGGGGCTGGAAACCCAAGAATCCAGCAAGCCCAGGTCCTCAAACCCTCTCTGAAGGCTTTCGATGTCTGGCAATTTTCTTGCAGGTTCCTGGTAGGCTTGGGGGCCGATTACGTGGGAGATATCAACATTTCCCGGAAGGATGTTGGGAAGGTAATCAGAGAGATTCTGGTGGTCACTTGTTGCCCACAGTGGGGGGAACAGTCTAGATAGTGAGTCCCTGAAAAACAAACAAAAAATGAACAACTCCAGGCTAATATTAGGTTAACAACCCTCTAATTTAGTTATCTCATTATTAAAATGAATCATTAAAGCAGTTTATCCTAAAGTAGAAAGGTATTTTTTAAATTTTATTTTGGGTAGAGTAAGGGGGGGGGGGGTTTATTTTAACCACTTAAAGCGAAGGTCCGCCCACCCCTTCAAAAATTAAAAAGCCAGCAGCTACACATACTGCAGGTGCTGACTTTTAATTAGGACACTTACCTGTCCTGGAGTCCAGCAATGTCAGCACCACAGCTGATGTTTTGCTTCCGCCGCCATTGCCAGTAAGGGAACCCGGCAGTGCAGCATTACCGCGTCACACCAAGCATTACCGCGTCACACCAAGTATCTACAGCGCATGCGCGAGGCACCGCTGCGCTCTCCTACTGGTCCGGCGGTGGGGGGGGAAGGAGGAGGGAGGAAGCCGAGCCGCTGACGTAATTCGCCGCGGCCCGGACTCCTGAAAGTGGGGACAGGATATCCTCCCCCCCCCCCCCCCCCGAAAGGTGCCAAATATGGCACCGGAGGGGGGAGAGACAAATGAGTTCGACTTTTGGGTGGAACTCCGCTTTAAGGACCAGGCCTTTTCTGGCACATTTCGTTTACAAATAATAATCTGTATTTTTTGCTAGAAAATTACTTAGAACCCCCAAACATTATACATTTTTTTAGCAGAGACCCTAGAGAATAAAATGGTGATCGTTGCAATTTTTTATGTCACGCGTATTTGCGCAGCGGTTTTTTAAACGCAATTTTTGGGGGAAAATGTACACTTTAATTAATTTGAATGCACAAAAAAAAAAACAGTATATAACCCAATTTTTTTGGTAAAATATAAAAGATGATGTTACACCGAGTAAATAGATACCCAACATGTAACGCTTTAAAACTGCGCACATTCATGAAATGGTGACAAACTACGGTACTTAAAAATCTCCATAGGCAACGCTTTAAAAAATGTTACAGGTTACCTGTTTAGCGTTACAGAGGAGGTCTAGTGCTAGAATTATTGCTCTCACGCTAATGTTTGCGGCGATACCTCACATGTGCGAACACCATTTACATATACGTGCGCGACTTAAGTATACATTTGCTTCTGCGCACAAGTATGGAGGGATAAGGGCGCCCTACATTTTTTCTTATTTACTTTTTTTACACTGTCCCTTTAGCTTTATTTGATCACTTTTATTCCTATTACAAGGAATGTAAACATCCCTTGTAATAGAAAAAAGGGATGACAGGTCCTCCTTATGGAGAGATCTGAGGTCAAAAAGACCCCACATCTCTCCTCTACCTTTGAAAGCAAAAACCAAAAAAATTTGTGATCTTTTGCTTTAAAAATAAAAAAAAAACTGTTTACCTCCGCCCTAGACTGGAAGTGACATCATGATGTTGCTCCAGTTCTCCTAGATTATAGAGGAGATCAGAGACAATCTGGTCTCTGTTCACCTCTATGACCAGCCATGCGAACAGTAGGATTGTTTCCTGGGCTTGCCGGTAAGCCCAAGAAACACCGGCGAGTGGCAGGAGGGGGGTCGTCCCTTCCTGCTGCTTCTAAAAGCGATCCAGCAGCTAATCAGCCGCTCGGATCGCTTTTGTGAGAAACAGAATCGCCGGCTGAAAAAAAGAAAAAAATACCGGGGGGGTTATGGCTGTTAGCACACAGCAGGGACACTCCAAGGCACCCCAATATTTCTGCTGTCCCAACTTTTGTGAATTTATGAGAGCCTCTATAGTAGAAGCGGATACATTCTAATGGATAGATAGAGGGCAGGTGAGCCTGGAGGGAGCCCACCCCTCCTTAACCACTTCAGCCCCGGAAGGTTTTACCCCCATTTTTTGTGATACAGCACTGCGTTACTTTAACTGACAATTGCGCGGTGGTGCAACGCTGTACCCAAATAAAATTGACGTCCTTTTTTTCCCACAAATAGAGATTTCTTTTGGTGGTATTTGATCACCTCTGCGGTTTTTATTTTTTGCGCTATAAACAAAAAAAGACTGACAATTTTGAAAGAAAAAAAAATATTTTTTACTTTTTGCTATAATACATTCCCAATAAAAAAAAAATAAAAAAATAACATATCTTCATCAATTTAGGCCAATATGCATTCTGCTACATATTTTTGGTAAAAAAAAAAAAAAAAAAAAGCGTATATTGATTGGTTCGCGCAAAAGTTATTGTGTCTACAAAGTGTGGGATAGATTTATGAACTTTCAGTTTTTATTTGTTTTTACTAGTAATGGCGGCGATCAGCAACTTTTAGCTGGACTGCGACATTGCGGCGGACAAATCTGCCACTAAGTGACAATTTTTGGGGGCCGGTGACACCAATACAGCGATCAATGCACTGTCACTGTATAAATGACACTGACAGGGAAGGGGTAACATCAGGGACGATCAAAGGGTTAAATGTGCTCCTAGGGAGTGATTTCTAACTGTGTGGGGGATGGACTGACTGGAGTTCGAACACTTTCACACTGAGGCGGTTTTCAGGAGTTTTAGCGCTAGAAATTGCGCCTGTAAAGCGCCTGAAAGCCATTCATTTCAGTGTGACTTTTCACGCTGGGGCGGTGCACTTGCGGGACGTTAGGAAAGGGGCGGTTTGGGAACGCGCTGCTCCTAAAACACCCTGCCCATTAAAATGAATGAGCAGCGCTTCCGAAGTGCAGCAACACGGGCGCTCTTAACCCCTTCTTCGGCCGCTAACGGGGGTTAAAAGCGACCTGCTAGCGGCCGAAAAGCGCAGCTTAAACAGCGGTAAAGCGCTGCTAAAACGATTGTGAATAGGGGTCTTAGAGAGACTTCTGTGTTCCTGATTAGCCTGAACACAAGATCTCTCTCTTCCCCTCTGACAGAACGGCGGCCTGCCTTGTTTACATAGGCTGCCCCGGACCCGCTGATTGGCTCCCGCTGTGTCCAATCACAGCAGGAGCAGGGCTCCGACGGCGCACGCGAACCAGGAATCACGTACAGACACGTGATTTCGCGCTTAGGGGCCGCCCTGCCGCAGTATATGCACATGGGGCGGTCCTTATCCACTGAAGAGGAAGAATATCGTTGTTATGGCAGCAGCTAGCTGTCATAACCCCGGTATCCTCTTTTTCGACCGGCGGTCCGGTTTCCGTTAAGAGTGATCTCTGTGGCGGATGCGCCACAAGATCACTTTTATCGGCGGCAGGATAGGAAGCTCCCCCCCCCCCCTCCTGCTGCGCTCTGGTGCCCTCCGCCGTTTACCAGAGCCGTCGGCAGCGACGGAGACGATCGGATCTTCACACTTGCTGGGTATGGAGACGAGTGAGGGGAAGATGGCCACCCACCCGTCTCCATACCATTTCTGGGCGGAAGTGACGTCAAAACGTCACTTCCGCCCACAGCTCTTAAAGGGCCATTATTTTTTTTAAATGACAACATTTTTTATTTATTTTTTGTATTGCATTTTAGTGTAAATATAAGATCTGAGGTCTTTTTGACCCCCCAGATCTCATATTTAAGAGGTTCTGTCATGCTTTTTTTCTATTACAAGGGATGTTTATTTTCCTTGTAATAGGAATAAAAGTGACACCATTTTTTTTTTTTAAAGAACAGTGTAAAAATAAAAATAAAAGGTAAAATAAATAATAAAAAAATTTTTTTTTTTTTTTAAACGCGCCCCGTCCCGCTGAGCTCACGTGTAGAAGCGATCGCATACGTGAGTAGCGCCTGCATATGAAAACGGTGTTCAAACCACACATATGAGATATCGCCGCGATCGGTAGAGTGAGAGCCATAATTCTAGCCT
Source organism: Aquarana catesbeiana (assembly GCF_042186555.1). Taxonomy (NCBI): domain Eukaryota; kingdom Metazoa; phylum Chordata; class Amphibia; order Anura; family Ranidae; genus Aquarana; species Aquarana catesbeiana. Next base: position 15,726,391 of record NC_133328.1, read on the forward strand.
CAGATCTCCTCTGTAACTCAAAACAGCTGTAGAATTTTTTCAAATGAGATTTTTAAGGGTAAAAGTTTGTCGCCATTCCACGAGCGGGCGCAATTTTGAGGCGCGACATGCTGGGTATCAATTTACTCGGCGTAACATCATCTTTCACAATATATAAACAAATTGGGCTAACTTTACTTTTGTCTAATTTTTAATTCAGAAAAGTGTATTTTTTCAAAAAAATGTGCGCTTGTAAGACCGCTGCGCAAATACGGCGTGACAGAAAGTATTGCATCAACCGCCATTTTATTCTCTAGGGTAAAAAATGTATGTTTGTGGGTTCCAAGTCATTTTCTAGCAAAAAAATCTGTTTTTAACTTGTAAACAACAAATCCCCAAAAAAGGCTTGGGGCTTAAGTGGCATACCGTTAAACAGGAGAATTCGGTAGGTTGTCGGCTGGCTGGTGAGTTGAGCTGGGAATTTTCTTTTTTGGTGTAATATTGTTGAGGGAACACACAGGACACCTTTGCTGCCATTGTGCTATGTGCTGGGTGTCCAGTGCGCCCCCTGTGTCTTTAAGGAGGGGTGGGCTCCCTTCCAGGCTCAACTTCCCTCAATCTATCTATTATTTGCAAACTTAAAGTGGGGTTCCCATTAAAAAAAAAAAAAAAAAAATTAAAAGTCAGCAGCTACAAATACTGCAGCTGCTGACTTTTAATTGGATACTTACCTGTCCCAGGGTCCAGCGATGCGGGGGATCGAAGCCCCGCCCGCCTCCCCCTTCGTTCAGCGGCAACGGCATTGCAATTGTAGGTTCCCGGGCTGTGGCTTCACAGCTGGGCACCCACTGCTCATGCGTGAGCGGCGCCGCGCGCCGTGATTGGCCGCTCAGTCATCTGGGACCTGTAATGGGTCCCAGATGATTGACAAGACAGAGGGAGCAGAGCTGAGCCCTTCCTGTGCCAAAGGGAAGTGATGTCACCAGCCCAGGCACTGAAAGAGGCAGACTACAAGGGACTCCCTAGCAACAGGCATTTAGAGTCAAGTTAAAAAAAAAAAAATTCCAAATGTTTTTTTTTATTTTTTTTTTTTAGGCACATTCCTCCTCTTTTTTTTTTTTTAGGGTGGAACACCACTTTAAACCCCTGTTTTTAATGCATACTGTTAAGACAGCAGAATTTGGTTGGTAGCAGACTGTCTGGTGAGTTGAGCTGGTAATTTTCTTGGGTTTTGTTTTGCATGGGGAGGGGGTTTCATATTTCCTGATAGTGGTAAGCGCTCCCCGATGAGGCAGAGACACTTCAGTAATGGGAACCAATACCAGAAGACCCCACAGGTACTTACCAGTCAGTCACAGCATCAATTTTGTTTGCGTCTTCTGGGAGGTTTGACATCAATCCGAACACATCCGTCCGGTTCTCAGAGTCGGGGTAAGTGAACACGGAACTTTAAAAAAAGAAGAACAGAAGGTAATTTGATGAATTTAAAGTGGTTGTAAAGGCTGAAGGTTTTTTTTTTTTATTTTCATGCGCCCCCCCCACCCAAATACTTACCTGAGCCCCAACTCAATCCAGTGATGTGTACAAGAGCAGTCCTGGGACCATCTCTCCTCATTGGCTGAGACATTGGTTCCCACTGCTGTCAATCACAGTCAATGAGGAGAGAGCCGGGGGGGGGGGGGGGGCGGGGCTGAGCCACTGCTCTATCTGTCTTATGGAGCGGCTTGCTATTGGGGGCATTGGTCAAAGAGGAGGAGAAAGGAGCGCTGGTGGGGGGACCCGAGAGGAGAAGGATCGGGGGCTGCTCTTTGCAAAACCAACTGCACCGAACAGGTACGTAAAAAAAAATAAACAAACATGTTATAAAGTTGAACTGTTAATAAATACAGTGGAACCTTGGATAACGAGTAACGCGGTTAACGAGCGTTTTGAAAGACGAGCAAAAATTCTGACTCAGTTTGCGAGTGTTGTCTCGCAAAACAAGCAGAATTCAAGCTAATGGGGTGTGCAGTACCGCATTTGGCCAGAGGTGCGGTGGGGCGCCGGTGACACTCGGAACGGTTTGGAGTCGTTCAGAAATACTGGGAATCACTCGGAGGGTTCCGAGGGTTTCCGAGTTCAGCCGAGCTGTCCCCGAGTATTTCTGAGGCTCTCCGGCGCCCCCCCACCTCTGGCCATGTGTGGTATTGCATGCAATATAAGTCAATGCGGAACAAATTATCTTCGTTTCCATTGACTTCTATGGGGAAACTCGCTTTGATATGCGAGTGCTTTGGATTACAATGCTCATAATCCAAGGTTCCACTGTACCACGTTAAACTTCAGTTTTGTTAATTTAAATAAAACCCCCTCCGAGTCATCCGATCTACAAATCCTTAGGCCCCTTTCACACTGCCATGACTTGAAAGCTGCGCGATTTTGCGGCTGCGATATTGACGCGATTTCAGGGAAATGCCTGTGCAAACTTGAGGTCTATGGACCTCAACTTCACATCAAAGTCCGACCAAAGTAGTGCAGGGACTACTCTGAAGTCAGTGCGACTTGAAGTCGCACAGATATGAACGGTACTCATTGGAAATCGTGGGGGTACGACTCGTCATGCGACTTTGCAGTCCCAAGTCGCAGGACAAGTCGCACAAGTGTGAAAGGGGGCCTTACGTGCTTCTGTTATGGAGGTATCGATTTAGCAATCACATGACCAGTCCCAGTCTGGGAACTAGAGTAGCACAGCTTTTGCTGGCACTTGTAGAATTTTGAACGTTTGAATGAGAAAGTATGAATATCCCTCATCCAGGCATTTGATGTTATCCTCATGGATTAGACCAGTGGTCTTCAAACTTTCTCCTTACATAATAGCATGGTAGGTGACAGGTCCTCTTTATGGAGACATTAGGGGTCTATTATACCCATGATGTCTCACTGCCCTCCAATGCATTGTGCTTGAATAGCTGCATCCTTCAGGTCATTAGTTGCAGGAGGAATCAGGAACGTAATTTCTCCGAGTTCCTCCTGCTCTCACTGTACAAGCAGCTTCCCGTGGTCTACTGTAAATGGGGGGGGGTGCAATTTAAGAGCCCCAAAAAGTGATTGGGAGGCTCTAGAGCTGCCTGGATCCCTTTTTGTTGGAATACACAGCTGCAGCCGTTTTAACCCCTTGTCTACCATGCCGTAGACCATAAACGTACCTCGGTAGACAAGTGGTCAATATATGTGGATACATTCTTTATAAATGAACGTGTTGAATTTGTATCCTCAGGTGCTGTCCTAGAAGGACCCTCTTCCTTTTCCAGTCATTTGCTAGTTTGGGATGGTGGCACTCCTGGGTTTTTTAGCCCACTCTGCTTCTCTCGTCTTTTTCGAAACCTCAGGGAACCTCTGAGAGACAGGGATGTCTCTTACAGCAGAGGCGTAGCTTGAAACTTGTGGGCCCCGATGCAAATGTTGACCTGAGGCCCCCCCACCCCCCTCACGCGCCAAGGTTCTCCTGTTACCATCGGCACGTGCAGACAAGGTGGGGGCAGGCAGGCCACACTCTGAGCTGTCGATAGAAAGTGGTGAGCTTGTATGCAAAAGAAGAAACTCAGAGGACCAGCAGAGAGTGTGCGCTGCCGGGGGAAAGGGCTTGCCCTGTCACCCTGTGTAGGTAAAACCAGAAACTGAGAGGGGCCAGGACAAGCCTGGGAGGGCCCTGACCCCTGCTACACCCTCAAGCCCCACCCAAGTCCCACAGTCCTGGTAGTTTCATTGGAGTTCACCCAAAATTATCGCAAGTCCGTAGAAGGCATATTAAAAATGTAGAGTCCTTTGGGTTCAGGGACTGATATGAATATCTGAAGGTCCTACAGGGTGAGATCACGGAGATAGATATTGTACTATTTCTAATGTTACCTCTTCTCCAAACAGTCTGCTATGGAAGGGGTTTTGGTTTCTTCGTCACACACAGACCAGCTGCTGTACAGTTTGGACTGGGAAGGTGGAACAGGACTGGAAATTCCATTCACCAGCTGGGAAAGGAGCGGATTGTCCATGCTTGGGATCATGCAGCCAACCTGAAAAGAGAAGACAACCAAACATTACACGGAAGTCTACTATGGTTTTAGAACGCAACATAGTAACTACCACACGTGGCAAGTCAAAGAGCAACCAAAGGGCCACTCCATCCAAATACATGTCTACGGGGTTCCGGTGGGTTGGGTCACCTACGGTCTACCTCCATCTCTTGGGAACTCCAGCAAGGGGTATCTCCTTGATAGAGTTCCTGGTTGGTCTCCACCTAACTTGGGTTGTTTCTACTCCCCTTGTTACATTGTCCATAAGATACATTAAAAATACATTGTAAAGAGTTTCCAGACTTTATTTATAATTGGTAAAAGTCGTACGTCCAACGCGTTTCGGAACTCCCTCTTTTTCAAGGATAACAAATACAATCCATAGGAATAATATATTTTTTTTAATTAATAAGTAATAATTAATAAATACTTATTACTTATTAATTAATAAGTCAGCAGCCAGATTTTCATGGATGGCTTGTGTGCGAGTACCAACTTATCCCACCATCCAATCCCGCACTTAACTGCTTTGGACAATTTTGGAAGGTTTACTTCTTCTATAACCACTCCAGAAAGGTTCTACCCCCCCCTTCATAACCAGGGGGTGGAACACGCTGCCATCAGTTTTCACTGGTGCTTACAGAGTGTTTCAACAGTTGTTTTTGTTTTGGGGTATGTATTGTTTTTTTTTTCTTAAATTCATTAAAATGTACCGTTCATTTCAATAGGCTGATAATATCATTAGGATATTAAACATAAAAAAATAATATTAATGATAAATAATTAATAACAAGATAATTACTGTAAAAAAATACTAAAATAAAATTAAAAATTCATGCAATAGTTCAAAAAATGAATGCTATGTGCAATAATTAAAAATAAAAATTCCTGCAATATTTCAAAAAAATTAAAAAATAATATTACGTGCAAAAAAAATTCTAAAAAAGAGTAAGACCCACCAGGAGATGCGCTGGAGAGTGCATTTTAGGGCAGGCTATTCATTTCAATAAGCTGATAATATCATTAGGATTATAATATCTATAATAAAATGACTATTAATGGTAAATAATTAATAATAAATCAATTACTGTAAAAAAAAAATAAAAAATAAAAATTCATGCAATATTAAAAAAAACTAAAAATAATTAATGTTGCATGCAAAAAAAAAAAAAAAAAAAATGTACGGCTCATACATACCAGGAGATGCATCCCAGCATGTGTTTTAGGGCAGACCATTCATAGGTCTGATAATAGGCTGATAATTTCATTAGGATGATAGTAACCATTATAAAATTACTAATAATGATAAATAATTAATAATACAATAAAAAAATTAAAATAAAAGAGAAATGTATGCAATATTTGAAAAAACAATTATGTTGTATGCAAAAAAAAAAAAAAAAAGTGGGACTTATACACAGCAGGAGATGCGTCCAAGTGTGCGTTTTAGACCAGACCAATCATTTCAATATGCTTATAGCTTCATTAGGCTGTTAGTAAACATAATAAAATTACTATTAAGGATTAATAATAAAATAATTTGTGTAAAAAATAATAATAAAAATGCATGCAATATTTTAAAAAATGTATGCTATGTGCAAAAAAATAAAATAAAATAATGTAAGACTTGTACACACCAGGAGATGCATCCCAGCATGAGACTATTAATTTCAATAGGCTGATAATTTAATTAGGATGATAGTAACTATAATAAAATTATATAATTATTAAAAAAATAAAAAAATAAAAAATAATGCAATATTAAAAAAAAAAATATGTACTATTATTTTAAAAAATTTAAAAAATGCAGGGCTAATAGGCTACCCTATGTGCATCAAATGTTAAAAAAAAATGTGATGATTTTTAAATGATGATATGATTAAAACTGTGCTGCATGCACTTCGGTGGGCGTGATTGCGTCTGCATTTGCTACATGCTTGGGGGTACCCTTAAGAATGAATTGCACCCTTTGCGCATCTGCAAAACGCAGACCTTTTTTTTTTTGTGCGTTTTTTTTTTTCTTCTTCTTTCGCTTATGATGATTAGGCGCAGTTAATAGCCATTTACAAGTATTAATATTTTCTGCACAGGACCATAATAAATCACAAGTTTACCGCTGATCCTACAACCCATACAAAAAATAGGAGCGTGCACCCGGGGCGAGCTGCCGGTCCTGTCAGGGGGGGGTTTGCCGATGACCTGTGGACACAACAGTTGTGAGCCGCCTGCCCTGTGATCAGCATATAGAAACTGTTGCTATGCGATTCTGAAGATTGTAAGCGTCTGCCCCGGGTCTCCACCCACTTCCAGCACCGATCTCTTATACACAGAGCCCTGGATGCCAGGCGTAGGGGAGAGAGGGGGGGGAGAGAGAGACCAGTAAGGGGGTCACTGGTTCCCAGTAAGGATGACAATGACACGCACAAGTGGTACTCACTAATGAAAGCCATGCAGGGGCCTGCCCAGCAGCATTCCTGGATTCCCTCTGTAATCAAGGCACCCCCCCTCCTCCTGTTACACAACAAGCCCCCCCCCCTCCTCCTCCCTACAGCTAAAAGCAACCCCCCCCCCCCAATCCCTACTGCTGGAGCTACAGATTGCATTGTGTGCAGCTTACATTGCGGTTGCTCCTCTGCAGCCTGGCTCAGCCATGTCCAGGTCTGATGTCACTGGGAGCTGCAGGCTGGATGGGAGTTGCAGTCTCGCGTTGCGTCCAAAGAGTAAATAATAGAAGGGGGCTGCTGTTCACATAAGCACCCCTAGGTGGCAGGAGGCACAGCTCAGAGAGCTGACTGCAAAGACAGCTGATGAGCTACAACACAGAGCGCGCCTCTCCCAGCAGCCATATGGGCCCCTACTGGGGGGGACACGCTGCCAAATGTTTTCACTGCTTACAGAGGCTTTCAACAGTTGTTTTTGCTCTGTAAAAGTCCACCTCTTCCAAAAAAAAAAAAAAAAAAGAAAAAAAAAAGGAATGCACATATATTTGCAGGAAAAAAATATACAATATATAAATATTATTTATTTATTTATAAATAAATGTATAGATAAAATGTTTTCATGTTTTCTTATTTAATAAATATATCTATATATAGATATATCTATATATAGATATATCTATATATCTATATACTTTTTTTTACATATTTATACCTTTTACATTTTATATATATATATATATATCTATCGATCTATCTATCTATCTATCTATCTATCTATCTATCTATCTATCTATCTATCTATCTATCTATCTATAATATATATCTATATATATATATATATATATAGATATATATATAGATATATATATATATAGATATATATATATATAGATCTATATATATATATATATATAGATCTATAAATATATATATATATATATATATATCTATATATATATATATATATATATATATATATAGATCTATAAATATATATATATATATCTATATATATATATATATATATAGATATATATATATATATAATTATATAAATTATTTACATGTTATATATTCATATACACTATCTCACAAAAGTGAGTACACCCCTCACATTTTTTGTAAACATTTTTTTCTATCTTTTCATGTGACAACACTGAAGAAATGACACTTGTCTACAATGTAAAGTAGTGAGTGTACAGCTTGTATAACAGTGTAAATTTTCTGTCCCCTCAAAATAACTCAACACACAGCCATTAATGTCTAAACCGCTGGCAACAAAAGTGAGTACACCCCTAAGTGAAAATGTCCAAGTTGGGCCCAATTTGCCATTTTCCCTCCCCGGTGTCATGTGACTCGTTAGTGTTACAAGGTCTCAGGTGTGAATGGGGAGCAGGTGTGTTAAATTTGGTGTTATCGCTCTCACTCTCTCATACTGGTCACTGGAAGTTCATCATGGCACCTCATGGCAAAGAACTCTCTGAGGATCTGACAAAAAAGAATAGTTGCTCTACATAAAGATGGCCTAGGCTGTAAGAAGATTGCCAAGACCCTGAAACTGAGCTGCAGCATATTGGCCAAGACCATACAGCGGTATAACAGGACAGGTTCCACTCAGAACAGGCCTCGCCATGGTCGACCAAAGAAGTTGAGGTCACGTGCTCAGCGTCATATCCAGAGGTTGTCTTTGGGAAATAGACGTATGAGTGCTGCCAGCATTGCTGCAGAGGTTGAAGGGGTGGGGGGTCAGCCTGTCAGTGCTCAAACCATACGCCGCACACTGCATCAAATTGGTCAGCCTGTCTGTCATCCCAGAAGGAAGCCTCTTCTAAAGATGATGCACAAGAAAGCCCACAAACAGTTTGCTGAAGACAAGCAGACTAAGGACATGGATTACTGGAACCATGTCCTGTGGTCTGATGAGACCAAGATAAACTTATTTGGTTCAGATGGTGACAAGCGTGTGTGGGGGCAACCAGGTGAGGAGTACAAAGACAAGTGTGTCTTGTCTACAGTCAAGCATGGTGGTGGGAGTGTCATGGTCTGGGGCTGCATGAGTGCTGCCGGCACTGGGGAGCTACAGATCATTGAGGGGACCATGAATGCCAACATGTACTGTGACATACTGAAGCAGAGCATGATCCCCTCCCTTCAGAGACTGGGCCGCAGGGCAGTATTCCAACATGATAACGACCCCAAACACACCTCCAAGAAGACCACTGCCTTGCTAAAGAAGCTGAGGGTAAAGGTGATGGACTGGCCAAGCATGTCTCCAGACCTAAACCCTATTGAGCATCTGTGGGACATCCACATACAGAAGGTGGAGGAGCGCAAGGTCTCTAACATCCACCAGCTCTGTGATGTCATCATGGAGGAGGGGAAGAGGACTCCAGTGGTAACCTGTGAAGCTCTGGTGAACTCCATGCCCAAGAGGGTTAAGGCAGTGCTGGAAAATAATGGAGGCCACACAAAATATTGACACTTTGGGCCCAATTTGGACATTTTCACTTAGGGGTGTACTGACTTTTGTTGCCAGTGGTTTAGACATTAATGGCTGTGTGTTGAGTTATTTTGAGGGGACAGCAAATTTACACTGTTATACAAGCTGTACACTCACTACTTTACATTGTAGACAAGTGTCATTTCTTCAGTGTTGTCACATGAAAAGATAGAAGAAAATATTTACAGTAATGTGAGGGATGTACTCATTTTTGTGAGATACTGTATATGAATATATAACATGTAAATACACACACACACACACGCACATACATTTTATATATATATATAAATCTTAAACATATTTTATTTTATGTGTCTACTTATGCAATTACAATACTTAGATATACAGTATATGTATATAATGTATATTTATATATAACATGTAAATATATAACTAAAGTGTATATATAAAATATAAATGTAAAAAAGAGGAATGTATATACAGTATATATAATGTAAAGGTATAAATATGTAAAAAAAATATTATATTTATATATTACTACAAGTTCATTCGCAGACTGCAAATTTCAAGCATGACTCCTGCCTGCTGTCACAGAGGAGATGGGAGGGTCCTATCTTCACTATATCACTAAATATGGGTGTAACGTAATCCAAAATATGAAGTTAGTCTTTAACCTCTTCAGCCCCGGAAGGAATTACCCCCTTTCTGACCAGGCCATTTTTTGCGATTCGGCACTGCGTCGCTTTAACTGACAACGACGTTGCACCCAAACAAAATTGATGTCCTTTTTTCCCCAAAAATAGAGCTTTCTTTTGGTGGTATTTGATCACCTCTGTGGGTTTTATTTTTTGCGCTATAAACAAAAAAAGTCCAACAATTTTGAAAATAAAAAAAAAAAAAAAATATTTTTTACTTTTTGCTATAAAAAATATCCAAAAATAATAAAAAAAAAAAATTCTTCATCAGTTCAGGCCAATATGTATTCTACATATTTTTGATTAAAAAAAAGTGTATATTGATTGGTTTGCGCAAAAGTTATAGCGTCTATAAACTAGGGGATATATGTATGGAATTTTCATTTACCAGTAATGGCAGTGATAAGCGATTTTTAGTGGGACTGCAACATTGCGGCAGACAGATCAGACACTTTTCAGAGCTAAAAATGCATTGATTATTGTATAAATGTCACTGGCAGGGAAGGGGTTAACACTAGGGGGCGATCAAGGGGTTAAGTGTTCCCTAGGGAGGTGTTTCTAACTGTGGGGGGGAGGGGACTGCCTGGGAGTACAGAAAGATCGCTGTTCCTGATCACTAGGAACAGCAGATCTCTCTCTAATTCCCTGCCAGAACGGGGGATCTGTCTGTTTACATTGACAGATCCCCGTTCTGGCTCTCTGAGGAGTGATCGCGGGTCGCCGACAGACATTGCGACCACGCGCATCTTCTCCGGCGGTGCGTGCGCCCCCCCCCCCCCCCCCCATAGCCCTTAAAGCGGCCACCTGTACAGCTATGGCGATCCGCGCAGGGAAGCCAACCTAATGACGGCGGCTGGTCGACAAGCAAAACTTTTTTTTTTAATGTTTTGGACAGAGTAGAGATGGATTAGACCCCCTGTCAGTTTTTTATTGCTGCCTGTGCTCCTGTTAGGGAGATTCACCCTCTCTGTTTGTTCTGTTTTTCATTATCACTGAAAGTGAAAGAAAATCCCAAATTTTGGGTTGTCCCCAGAACAGTAATAGAAGGGAAATATTCCAATGGGGACACTAGTTCTGGTGACCTGGGGGGGGGGGGGGGATCCCCAATGATGGGATCTCCTCTCACTTCCTGTTTGCCTATGTGACAGGAAGTGAAGAGAAATCGCCCCAATGAGACACAGATGGCGAAAAAAAAAAACTAACTGGGGGTTATAACCCTCCCTTACTCTATCCAAAATGAAAACTTTTTTGCCTATACAGTGGAACCTTGGATTATGAGCATAATCCGTTCCTGGAGAATGCTTGTAATCCAAAGCACTCGCATATCAAAGCGAGTTTCCCCATAGAAGTCAATGGAAACAAAGATAATTCGTTGCACATTGACTTCTATTGTATGCAATACCGCATTTGGCCAAAAGTGGGGGGGGCGCCGGAGAGACTCAGAAATACTCACAGACCGCTCGGAGCCGCTCAGATGGACTCGGAAACAGGTTCAGAAATCTTCGGGAATGGAGTATTTCTGAGTGTTTCCGAGTGCTCTGAGTGTCAACGCCCCCCCCACCCCCCCCCCCAACCTCTGGCCAAATGCGGTATTGCACACAGCAGAGGCTTGAATCCTGCTTGTTTTGTGAAACAACACTCGCAAACCGAGTCAGGATTTAAAAAAAGTAATAGCTCGTATTGCGAAATGCTCGTTAACCGCGTTACTCGCAATCCGAGGTATTACTGTAGTTCTACTTTAACCACTTAAGGACCGAGTCTCTTTCTGAGATTTGGTGTTAAAAACAGGTTTTTTTTATTGCTATAAATTGCTATTTAATTACTTAGAACCCCCAATCTATATATATAGATATATATCTATATATATATATAGATATAGATATAGATATACATAGATATCTATATATAGATCTATATATATATATATAAAAATATATATATTTTTCCCTAACACCCTAGAGAATAAAATGGCGGTCGTTACAATACTTTCTGTCACACCGTATTTGCGCCGCGGTATTTGCGCCGCGCTCTTACAAGCGCACTTTTTTTGGAAAAAATACACTTTTTTTTAACTAAAAAATAAGGCAACAGTAAAGCTAGCCCAACTTTTTTTTATATAGTGAAAGATAATGTTACGCCGAGTAAATTGATACCCAACATGTCACGCTTCAAAATTGCGCCCGCTCGTGGAATGGCGACAAACTTTTACCCTTAAAAATCCCCATAGGCGACGTTTATAAAATTCTACAGCTTGCATGTTTTGAGTTACAGAGGAGGTCTAGAGCTAGAATGATTGATCTCGCTCTAACGATCACGGCGATACCTCACATGTGTGGTTTGAACACCGTTTTCATATGCGGGCGCTACTCACGTATGCGTTTGCTTCTGCACGTGAGCTCGTCGGGACGGGGCGCGTTTAGAAAAAAAAAATGTTTTTCTTATTTATTTCACCTTTTATTTTTACACTGTTCTTTTTTTAAAACAAATTGTGTTACTTTTCTTCCTATTACAAGGAATGTAAACATCCCTTGTAATAGAAAAAAAACATGACAGGTCCTCTTAAATATGAGATGTGGGGTCAAAAAGTCCTCAGATCTCATATTTACACTAAAATGCAATTAAAAAAAAAAAGATTAAATGTCATTTAAAAAAAAAAAATGTCCCTTTAAGAGCTATGGGAGAAAGTGACGTTTTGACGTTGCCCTGCAATGATATGGAGACGGGTGGGGGGGCCATCTTCCCCTCACTCGTCTCCATGCCTAACAGGGAGAAGAACCCAATGAGCAAGTATGTGTCACCGGCGCAAACAATTAAATAAAATATTAATATAAATTTAAGTTGCTGCAATCAAAAAAACACCACTAGGTGAAAAAATAGGAAAATGTATGTGTTGAATGCACTACTTTACTTTAGATACACCACTCTGTTAAATTTCATACCTACACAAACATCATGCCCCCCAGAATCCTTTATTACATACAATAGTGCCCCAATTACCCACCCTGCTAGGTGTATTCTACATAAATTTCAACTTAAATAAATACAAAAATTGATATATGACATTTGTGACCAAACTGTCCCAATTCCTGTGCAAAGTGCAATAATTTCCGAGGTTTCTATAAATCCTTCCTTTGCAACATATACTATCCGTGACTCTTCGTGACACCTTCAACACTTTCGTGACAGGACCACCACCACCACTCACCAGATGCCGGTAAACACTGCGCCTGTGGTTCATTTAACGATGACGGGCGGACCGTAAGCGTTACTAAACCCAGGACTCTGCATTCACTATATCTGGTCTCCCCAGGACCCTGCATTCACTATATCTGGTCTCCCCAGGAGCCTGCATTCACTATATCTGGTCTCCCCAGGAGCCTGCATCCACTATATCTGGTCTCCCCAGGACCCTGCATTCACTATATCTGGTCTCCCCAAGACCCTGCATTCACTATATCTGGTCTCCCCAGGAGCCTGCATCCACTATATCTGGTCTCCCCAGGAGCCTGCATCCACTATATCTGGTCTCCCCAGGACCCTGCATTCACTATATCTGGTCTCCCCAGGAGCCTGCATCCACTATATCTGGTCTCCCCAGGAGCCTGCATTCACTATATCTGGTCTCCCCAGGAGCCTGCATTCACTATATCTGGTCTCCCCAGGAGCCTGCATCCACTATATCTGGTCTCCCCAGGAGCCTGCATTCACTATATCTGGTCTCCCCAGGAGGCTGCATTCACTATATCTGGTCTCCCCAGGAGGCTGCATTCACTATATCTGGTCTCCCCAGGAGCCTGCATCCACTATATCTGGTCTCCCCAGGACCCTGCATTCACTATATCTGGTCTCCCCAGGAGGCTGCATTCACTATATCTGGTCTCCCCAGGAGGCTGCATTCACTATATCTGGTCTCCCCAGGAGGCTGCATTCACTGTATCTGGTCTTTAACAACATGGGATTTTCCCCATCTAATGATAAATGATATAAGCCAGCTGCAGCCAACAAAAATATGAAGTTTATCATAAAATCCAATCACTGTGCGAATATCCACCGAAAACGGAACCTTTACCTTCCCCATCAAGTCCCACGCAGTTATAAACATTTGTATCACTTGCCCCTCCCTTTTAGATTGTAAGCTCTTGGGAGCAGGACTCTCCTGCCCCCCCTTTGTCTTGCATTGTATTGTAAATGTAGTGTCTCTCTCTTTGGCCTCATGCAGACGGGCGGCAGCCTTTGTAAAGCGATCGGCAGTTGGCAGGCGGCTGGAAGGCGATATGTCACCTCCTCACTTCCTGAACCACTCCAGGAATGAGAAATAAATATAGAAATAATATAAAAAAATATGTTATCTCAAAAGATGAGTAGGGAAAAACCAGAGCAAAAAAAAGATCCATAATTTATATCTGCTTTGGGGGGGGGGGGGGAAGGTGAAACAAAAAAATGCAATTACACAGCAATGATACAATAATTATTTAAAATAAGAAGAAGAAGGAGAAGAAGAAGAATATTAAATATTAAAGAATATTAAATGTTGTTATTATTATTATTATAAATAATAATAAAAATAAAAATTCGTGCAAAAATTTTAGGGACAAAATTTAGTGCCTAAAACCGCCTTGTGGTGCCATTCATCATAAATGGCACTCCAAACATCGAAACATAGGCAAGGCAAGACAAAACATGCGCTAGGTGCAGCAAAATGTGCTGTAAACAAAAAAAAAAACAAAATGTGTGAAGCTAAAAAAAAAAAAAGTGTACAAGCTTGCCGCAAAGCACTGGGTCTGAAGCATGTGTATACATAGCCCTGTACGGCTGCCTGGTCAGCTTAGGGGGAGCGCTTCAGATGTTGATAAAAATGCAGCTCAACTGTCTGGTTTTACCGCCCCCTCAAACGCCATTGTAAATCAAGCCAAACCGAGATAACAAAACACACTGCAAATGCAACACAAACGTGATGCAAACGCATGACGGAAGCATGTAAACATGCATGTACTGAATGCAGGGATTGTGGTGTAAATGAGCTCTAAGTAATAAGCTATGGCCACGTCACCTACGAGTGGTGGGGGGTGGGGTAACTCCACCTTACGGACCCTGCAACTCCGGATCACAGTTTGCTTCTCCTGCCTGAGTCGTTATCAATCTCCTGAAGTAAAAACGTCCAGATACTGCAACCATCCCATACATTCACAGATTATCATGCCTGATTATAATGTATCAATTATACTAATATACAGAATATATATATATATATATATATATATATATATATATATATATATATATATATATATGTATAGTATATCACAGATTGTCATGTCTGATTACAATGTATCAATTATACTAATATACAGAATATATATATATATATGGACTTTTATGAATTAATTATAAAGTGCAAAATTTTTTTATACTGTAAATTATATGTAATGTATATAGTTTAAAAATGCATGGTAAAATTGTAATGCGTATAGTATAATAATACATTAAGATACATTATAATATTAGAATGTGTAGTATATCACAGATTGTCATGCCTGCCTAAAATGTATCAATTGTGTATATTTACTAACAATATATATATAATTAGTATATTTGTATACTTTAAGAATTGATTCATTTTAAGCACACATGACAATCTGGGATGTACTACGGTACACATTGTTTATTTTAATATATTATTATTATTATTATACTATGCACATTATATATATATATATTTAGTATATTCCTAAAATTGATACATTTTAAACACAAATTACAAGCTATGATATACTATACATATATTATACTGTATGTAAGTATTTTTGTATAAACTGATACATTGTATTCAGGAATGACATACTGTGATATACTACATAGTCTATTATTATCATATCTATCTATCTATCTATCTATCTATCTATCTATCTATCTATCTATCTATCTATCTATCTATCTATCTATCTATCTATCTATCTATCTATCTATATCTATAGATATATAGATATATCTATAGATATAGATATATCTATAGATATATCTATATATAGTTATTTATTTATTTTTTACATTACATAATATCTATAAACAAAGTGATGCGCTTTATAATTAAATCATATAAAAGTCCATACACATATATATATTTGGACTATTATACGATTTATTATAAAGTGCAAAATTTGTTTATACTGTAGATAATATCGAGAGAGAGAGAGACTTTTATATGATTTCATTATAAAGCACAGCACTTTGTTTATAGATAATATATAATGTATATACTTGAAAAATATATTATAAAATTATAATGTGTAGTAAATCACGGATTATTATGCCTGCCTAAGCTGTAGAAGTGATACAGATGTACTATTATAATCTATAATGTATATACTGTATAGGAATATGGGGGAAGTCAGATTTACCTGCTGATGGTGAGAGACTCGCTCTATCAGACTCGTCATGTCCAGCCCCGATCCTTCCTCCTCATGTGTGTGGAACATTATGAACTGTGTCACCAGAAGTGTGTTTTGGAGAACAATAGCGTCCCGTGGTGAAGGGTGTCCTGAAAACACTCGGTCACCAGGCACGGCCAACCACACCGCAAAACTTCAGTTGCAACGTAAACAAAAGAAAAACAGAAACAAACTGACTCCTCAACTGATGTCAGCGTACCTGAGATAAGATCTGCACTGTCTATAGAGCCTGACCAACCATCGCCAGGTATGAGCCAGCCGTATACGAGGAGATTTTAGAGCGAACGTTCCTACAAAAATTGTACAAAAATCCTCAGGACATTCCATAACCGGGCGAACGTCGCTCAAAATTCCACTTGCATCGAACGTTCGATTTTGGAGTGAAAATTTCACTGTTTGAAGTTTGTTTGTTCAAGAAAAAAATGTTACATCCCGCCCCTTCCAAGATTGTAGTCACTGCGGGCGAAACCGATCGCAGATTTGACTCCGCTAATGATTGAAATATTGAATGGACGTTCTTTAACCACTTGCCATCCGGAACATTTACCCCCCCCCCCCTGTCATGACCAGGCCATTTTTTTGCGATACGGCACTGTGTCACTTTAAAACGATTAAAAACAAAAACTATATTTTTTACTTTCTGCAATAAAACATATCCAATAAAAAAATATAAATAATCAAATTTTTTCATCAATTTAGGCCGGAGGTAGGCAAGCTTTTGAACACAGTGTGCGGAAAAATGTTTTCAAAGAAATCGAGTGCGACGATTTTATAACTTCACAATCCCAATCAGGAAAAGGAATTTTTATAAAATAAATGCTGTAAACTACTTTAGTAGTGAGAAATTAACATCCTGCAACTCCACACCTCAGATCACTGTAACCCCTGTACATCTGCCCCACCACTGTACTACCCTGTACATCTGCCCCACCACTGTACTACCCTGTACATCTGCCCCACCACTGTACTACCCTGTACATCTGCCCCCCCCCCACTGTACTACCCTGTACATCTGCCCCACCACTGTACCACCCTGTACATCTGCCCCACCACTGTACCACCCTGTACATCTGCCCCACCACTGTACTACCCTGTACATCTGCCCCACCACTGTACTACCCTGTACATCTGCCCCACCACTGTACTACCCTGTACATCTGCCCCCCCCCCACTGTACTACCCTGTACATCTGCCCCACCACTGTACCACCCTGTACATCTGCCCCACCACTGTACCACCCTGTACATCTGCCCCACCACTGTACTACCCTGTACATCTGCCCCACCACTGTACTACCCTGTACATCTACCCCATCACTGTACTACCCTGTACATCTGCCCCACCACTGTACTACCCTGCTCATCTGCCCCATCACTGTACTACCCTGTACATCTGCCCCACCACTGTACCACCCTGTACATCTGCCCCACCACTGTACCACCCTGTACATCTGCCCCACCACTGTACTACCCTGTACATCTGCCCCACCACTGTACTACCCTGCTCATCTGCCCCATCACTGTACTACCCTGTACATCTGCCCCACCACTGTACCACCCTGTACATCTGCCCCACCACTGTACTACCCTGTACATCTGCCCCACCACTGTACTACCCTGTACATCTGCCCCACCACTGTACCACCCTGTACATCTGCCCCACCACTGTACCACCCTGTACATCTGCCCCACCACTGTACTACCCTGTACATCTGCCCCACCACTGTACTACCCTGTACATCTGCCCCACCACTGTACTACCCTGTAATCTGCCCCACCACTGTACTACCCTGTACATCTGCCCCACCACTGTACTACCCTGTAATCTGCCCCACCACTGTACTACCCTGTACATCTGCCCCACCACTGTACCACCCTGTACTACATCTGCCCCACCACTGTACCACCCTGCTCATCTGCCCCACCACTGTACTACCCTGTACATCTGCCCCACCACTGTACTACCCTGTAATCTGCCCCACCACTGTACTACCCTGTACATCTGCCCCACCACTGTACTACCCTGTACATCTGCCCCACCACTGTACCACCCTGTACATCTGCCCCACCACTGTACTACCCTGCTCATCTGCCCCACCACTGTACTACCCTGTACATCTGCCCCACCACTAGGGCCGAAACAACTAATCGATTAATCGACAACTAATCGATTATGAAATTAATCGATTACTATTTTCATAATCGATTAATCGGCCAGTAACATAATGGGGTTAAAAAAGCTAAAAATTAGCCCTATATAGTACAAAAAGAGCAAACAATCTCTACTGTAAATATTACTTTCACTGTTGCACAGTAAAAAAACGAAGGGCTAATTTGTTTTTGTTTTTTTTAACTCCATTATGTTATTAAATGTCTTAGGCCTAGTTCTCACCCATGCGTTTTTTTGGTGCTTTTTGCAGAAATGCACTACAGTTCATTTAATGTTCACATCTATGCTTTTTTCAGCTGCTGTGTATTTGGAAAGGGTGCTTTTTGGTTCAATATACTTCAATGGAGAAGCTGCAGAAAAGCATGTAATATTACAGTTCTGTTTGAAAATCTGCAAAACAGTCTAGAATTTTTTTTTCTTTAAATAAAAAAATTTGATCTGAGTCTGATGATATTTACCAATTCAACCTCTAATAGAGTATATCTCTTCTGTCTGTTATTCTCAGAGAGGATTAAAGATTTTAGTCCCTAACCAAACAGTTGGTTATTTATATTTACCCCTGCGTATAAAGATATTTAGGAATAAATTGCCTTTTTTTAAACTTTACATATTAACTAAATTATACACTACACTTTTTTTTAAGGTTATTAACCGATTAATCGATTAATCGAAACAATAATCGGCCAACTAATCGATAATGAAAATAATCGTTAGTTGCAGCCCTACCCACCACTGTACTACCCTGTACATCTGCCCCACCACTGTACTACCCTGTACATCTGCCCCACCACTGTACTACCCTGTACATCTGCCCCACCACTGTACTACCCTGTACATCTGCCCCACCACTGTACCACCCTGCTCATCTGCCCCACCACTGTACTACCCTGTACATCTGCCCCACCACTGTACCACCCTGTACATCTGCCCCACCACTGTACTACCCTGCTCATCTGCCCCATCACTGTACCACCCTGTACATCTGCCCCACCACTGTACTACCCTGTACATCTGCCCCCCCACTGTACTACCCTGTACATCTGCCCCACCACTGTACCACCCTGCTCATCTGCCCCACCACTGTACTACCCTGTACATCTGCCCCACCACTGTACCACCCTGTACATCTGCCCCACCACTGTACTACCCTGCTCATCTGCCCCATCACTGTACCACCCTGTACATCTGCCCCACCACTGTACTACCCTGCTCATCTGCCCCACCACTGTACTACCCTGCTCATCTGCCCCATCACTGTACCACCCTGTACATCTGCCCCACCACTGTACTACCCTGCTCATCTGCCCCACCACTGTACTACCCTGTACATCTGCCCCACCACTGTACCACCCTGTACATCTGCCCCACCACTGTACTACCCTGTACATCTGCCCCACCACTGTACTACCCTGTACATCTGCCCCACCACTGTACCACCCTGCTCATCTGCCCCACCACTGTACTACCCTGTACATCTGCCCCACCACTGTACCACCCTGTACATCTGCCCCACCACTGTACTACCCTGCTCATCTGCCCCATCACTGTACCACCCTGTACATCTGCCCCACCACTGTACTACCCTGTACATCTGCCCCCCCACTGTACTACCCTGTACATCTGCCCCACCACTGTACCACCCTGCTCATCTGCCCCACCACTGTACTACCCTGTACATCTGCCCCACCACTGTACCACCCTGTACATCTGCCCCACCACTGTACTACCCTGCTCATCTGCCCCATCACTGTACCACCCTGTACATCTGCCCCACCACTGTACTACCCTGTACATCTGCCCCACCACTGTACCACCCTGTACATCTGCCCCACCACTGTACTACCCTGCTCATCTGCCCCACCACTGTACTACCCTGTACATCTGCCCCACCACTGTACCACCCTGTACATCTGCCCCACCACTGTACTACCCTGTACATCTGCCCCACCACTGTACCACCCTGTACATCTGCCCCACCACTGTACCACCCTGTACATCTGCCCCACCACTGTACCACCCTGTACATCTGCCCCACCACTGTACTACCCTGTACATCTGCCCCCCCCCCCCCACTGTACCACCCTGTACATCTGCCCCACCACTGTACCACCCTGTACATCTGCCCCACCACTGTACCACCCTGTACATCTGCCCCACCACTGTACTACCCTGCTCATCTGCCCCACCACTGTACTACCCTGCTCATCTGCCCCACCACTGTACTACCCTGTACATCTGCCCCACCACTGTACTACCCTGTACATCTGCCCCACCACTGTACTACCCTGTACATCTGCCCCACCACTGTACCACCCTGTACATCTGCCCCACCACTGTACTACCCTGTACATCTGCCCCACCACTGTACTACCCTGTACATCTGCCCCACCACTGTACTACCCTGTACATCTGCCCCACCACTGTACTACCCTGTACATCTGCCCCACCACTGTACTACCCTGTACATCTGCCCCACCACTGTACTACCCTGTACATCTGCCCCACCACTGTACCACCCTGTACATCTGCCCCACCACTGTACTACCCTGTACATCTGCCCCACCACTGTACTACCCTGTACATCTGCCCCACCACTGTACTACCCTGTACCTCTGCCCCACCACTGTACCACCCTGTACATCTGCCCCACCACTGTACTACCCTGTACATCTGCCCCACCACTGTACTACCCTGTACATCTGCCCCACCACTGTACTACCCTGTACATCTGCCCCACCACTGTACTACCCTGTACATCTGCCCCACCACTGTACCACCCTGTACATCTGCCCCACCACTGTACTACCCTGTACATCTACCCCATCACTGTACCACCCTGCACATCTGCCCCACCACTGTACTACCCTGTACATCTGCCCCACCACTGTACCACCCTGTACATCTGCCCCACCACTGTACTACCCTGTACATCTGCCCCACCACTGTACTACCCTGTACATCTGCCCCACCACTGTACCACCCTGTACATCTGCCCCACCACTGTACTACCCTGTACATCTGCCCCACCACTGTACTACCCTGTACATCTGCCCCACCACTGTACTACCCTGTACATCTGCCCCACCACTGTACTACCCTGCTCATCTGCCCCATCACTGTACCACCCTGTACATCTGCCCCCCCCCCACTGTACCACCCTGCACATCTGCCCCACCACTGTACCACCCTGTACATCTGCCCCATCACTGTACTACCCTGTACATCTGCCCCCCCCCACTGTACCACCCTGCTCATCTGCCCCACCACTGTACTACCCTGTACATCTGCCCCACCACTGTACCACCCTGTACATCTGCCCCACCACTGTACCACCCTGCACATCTGCCCCACCACTGTACCACCCTGTACATCTGCCCCACCACTGTACCACCCTGTACATCTGCCCCACCACTGTACTACCCTGTACATCTGCCCCACCACTGTACCACCCTGTACATCTGCCCCACCACTGTACCACCCTGTACATCTGCCCCACCACTGTACTACCCTGTACATCTGCCCCACCACTGTACCACCCTGTACATCTGCCCCACCACTGTACCACCCTGTACATCTGCCCCACCACTGTACCACCCTGCTCATCTGCCCCACCACTGTACTACCCTGCTCATCTGCCCCACCACTGTACTACCCTGTACATCTGCCCCACCACTGTACCACCCTGTACATCTGCCCCACCACTGTACTACCCTGTACATCTGCCCCACCACTGTACTACCCTGTACATCTGCCCCACCACTGTACCACCCTGCTCATCTGCCCCACCACTGTACTACCCTGCTCATCTGCCCCACCACTGTACTACCCTGTACATCTGCCCCACCACTGTACCACCCTGCTCATCTGCCCCACCACTGTACTACCCTGTACCTCTGCCCCACCACTGTACTACCCTGTACATCTGCCCCACCACTGTACTACCCTGTACATCTGCCCCACCACTGTACCACCCTGTACATCTGCCCCATCACTGTACTACCCTGCTCATCTGCCCCACCACTGTACTACCCTGTACATCTGCCCCACCACTGTACCACCCTGTACATCTGCCCCACCACTGTACTACCCTGCTCATCTGCCCCATCACTGTACCACTCTGTACATCTGCCCCACCACTGTACCACCCTGTACATCTGCCCCACCACTGTACCACCCTGCTCATCTGCCCCACCACTGTACTACCCTGTACATCTGCCCCACCACTGTACCACCCTGTACATCTGCCCCACCACTGTACTACCCTGTACATCTGCCCCACCACTGTACTACCCTGTACATCTGCCCCACCACTGTACTACCCTGTACATCTGCCCCACCACTGTACTACCCTGCACATCTGCCCCACCACTGTACTACCCTGTACATCTGCCCCACCACTGTACTACCCTGTACATCTGCCCCACCACTGTACCACCCTGCTCATCTGCCCCACCACTGTACCACCCTGTACATCTGCCCCACCACTGTACCACCCTGCTCATCTGCCCCACCACTGTACTACCCTGCTCATCTGCCCCATCACTGTACCACCCTGTACATCTGCCCCACCACTGTACTACCCTGTACATCTGCCCCACCACTGTACCACCCTGTACATCTGCCCCACCACTGTACTACCCTGTACATCTGCCCCACCACTGTACCACCCTGCTCATCTGCCCCACCACTGTACTACCCTGTACATCTGCCCCACCACTGTACCACCCTGCTCATCTGCCCCACCACTGTACCACCCTGCTCATCTGCCCCACCACTGTACTACCCTGCTCATCTGCCCCATCACTGTACCACCCTGTACATCTGCCCCACCACTGTACCACCCTGTACATCTGCCCCACCACTGTACCACCCTGCTCATCTGCCCCACCACTGTACTACCCTGTACATCTGCCCCACCACTGTACCACCCTGTACATCTGCCCCACCACTGTACTACCCTGTACATCTGCCCCACCACTGTACTACCCTGTACCTCTGCCCCACCACTGTACTACCCTGTACATCTGCCCCACCACTGTACTACCCTGTACATCTGCCCCACCACTGTACTACCCTGTACCTCTGCCCCACCACTGTACTACCCTGTACATCTGCCCCACCACTGTACCACCCTGCTCATCTGCCCCACCACTGTACTACCCTGTACATCTGCCCCACCACTGTACCACCCTGCACATCTGCCCCACCACTGTACCACCCTGCTCATCTGCCCCACCACTGTACTACCCTGTACATCTGCCCCACCACTGTACCACCCTGCTCATCTGCCCCACCACTGTACTACCCTGTACATCTGCCCCACCACTGTACCACCCTGCACATCTGCCCCACCACTGTACTACCCTGTACCTCTGCCCCACCACTGTACCACCCTGCACATCTGCCCCACCACTGTACTACCCTGTACATCTGCCCCACCACTGTACTACCCTGTACATCTGCCCCACCACTGTACCACCCTGTACATCTGCCCCACCACTGTACTACCCTGTACATCTGCCCCACCACTGTACTACCCTGTACCTCTGCCCCACCACTGTACTACCCTGTACATCTGCCCCACCACTGTACTACCCTGTACATCTGCCCCACCACTGTACCACCCTGTACCTCTGCCCCACCACTGTACCACCCTGCACATCTGCCCCACCACTGTACCACCCTGTACATCTGCCCCATCACTGTACTACCCTGTACATCTGCCCCCCCCCCCCACTGTACCACCCTGCTCATCTGCCCCACCACTGTACTACCCTGTACATCTGCCCCACCACTGTACCACCCTGTACATCTGCCCCACCACTGTACTACCCTGTACATCTGCCCCACCACTGTACCACCCTGCTCATCTGCCCCACCACTGTACTACCCTGTACATCTGCCCCACCACTGTACCACCCTGTACATCTGCCCCACCACTGTACTACCCTGTACATCTGCCCCACCACTGTACCACCCTGTACATCTGCCCCACCACTGTACTACCCTGTACATCTGCCCCACCACTGTACTACCCTGTACATCTGCCCCACCACTGTACTACCCTGTACATCTGCCCCACCACTGTACTACCCTGTACATCTGCCCCACCACTGTACCACCCTGTACATCTGCCCCACCACTGTACCACCCTGTACATCTGCCCCACCACTGTACCACCCTGTACATCTGCCCCACCACTGTACCACCCTGCTCATCTGCCCCACCTCTGTAACCCCCTGCTCTTCTGCCCCACCTATACACCTCCTTTCACATCTGCCCCACTGCTCTACCCCCCTGCTTTTCTGCCCCAACACTGAACCCTCTTCTCATCTGGCCCAACAATGAACCTCCCTGCACATCTGCCCCACCGCTGTACCCTCCTGCTCTTCTGTTCCACCTCTGAACCCCTCCTGCTCATTTTGCCCACTGCTGTATCCCTCTTCTCATCTATGATATGTGTGATATGCAGAGTGGTGAAAGGAAGCAGAGAGGAGACACATCTACCTGTCCTGGCACACTCATCCCCGCTGATCCACCTCTCGCACCCAGCCCATGTGATGTATATTATGTATGTGGTGTATGTGATGTATGTGATGTATATTATGTATGTGATGTATGGGATGTATGTGATGTATATTATGTATGTGATGTATGTGATGTATATTATGTATGTGATGTATGGGATGTATGTGATGTATATTATGTATCTGATGTATTTGGTGTATGGGATGTATATTATGTATGTGATGTATGGGATGTATGTGATGTATATTATGTATGTGATGTATGGGATGTATGTGATGTATATTATGTATGTGATGTATGTGATGTATATTATGTATGTGATGTATGGGAAGCATGTGATGTATGTGATGTATGAAATGTATGTGATTTATGGGGATGTATATGATGTATGGGATGTATATGATGTATGGGATGTATGTGATGTATGGGATGTATGTAATGTATTTTGTCTTCGGTAAAAAAAGTTAAAAAAATCCCAATACCGTATATACTTGAGTATAAGTTGATCCGAGTATAAGTCGAGGCCCTAATTTACCACAAAAAATGGGAAAAACATATTGACCCGAGTATAAGACGAGGGTGAGAAATGCAGCAGCTACTGTAAGTGGAAAAAAAGGGTCAACAATGCCCATCTGCAGCTGTATACCTCCCTGTGTCCTGTGCATGTGTCCTGTGTATATGTACCTGTGTCATGTGTATATGTACCTGTGTCATGTGTATATGTACCTGTGTCATGTGTATATGTACCTGTGTCATGTGTATATGTACCTGTGTGCATGTGTCTGTGTGCATGTGTCTAGGGCTGAAACAACTAATCGATTAATCGACAACTAATCGATTAGGAAAATAATCGATTACTATTTTCATAATCGATTAATCGGCCAGTAACATAATGGGGTTAAAAAAAATTAAATTGAGCCTTTTATAGTACAAAAAGAGCAAATAATCGCTACTGTAAATGTTACTTTCACAGTTCTACAGTAAAAAAATGAATCCCTCACAATAGAGATTATCTGTTTTTTTTTGTACTATAAAAGGCTAATTTTAGGGTTTTTTTTAACCCCATTATGTTACTAAACGTCTTAGACCTGGTTCACATCTATGTGTTTTATGGTGCTTTTTGCAGAAAGGCACTGCAGTTCATTTACATGGCTTCCTATGGGACACATTCACATCTATGCTTTTTTTCAGCCGCTGCGTATTTGGAAAGGTTCAGGGACTTTTTTTTATGCAAAACTGTGCTTTTTTGGTTCAATACACTTCAATGGAAAAGCTGCAGAAAAGCATGCGTTTTTTGTAGCAATTTGTGATTTTTAATCTGCCCAACAACAAATTGGCCAAAATATGCAAAAAAATGCAAATTGCAGCAAAATCATGTGTGCAAAAATCAAAACGCACAGCAAAAAGCACTGCAGAAACATATCAAAAGCAAACTGCATGGGTGTGTACCGAGCCTTATGCTGGCCACGCGGATCAATTTTCAGAAGAGAATATTCAGACGAAAAATCTTTGTACATTCGCTGAATGAAAGAATGTTTCAAATTTTCACTTGTTTTTAAAATTGTGTTTTTAAAATGAACAAAAACCACATACACTGTCTGAAAATTCCTTTGACCAAGAAGTTTTTCTATTATTTCCAAATTGTCACCGTGGTTGAAAATGAATGTCAATTTGACCCCACTTAGATTAGAAAATCGAACAAACGTTCTTAAAATGCCATTTTTTTTTTTTGAAGGAAGACATTGTTTTTTAAATTAAAAAAAATGATCTCTGAGTCTGATGATATTTACCAGATTCACCCTTTTTTAATAGTATATATCTTCTAATAGCATATACAGTATATCTCTTCTGTCTGTTATTCTCAGAGTGGATTAGATATGTTGCTCCCTAACCATATAGTTATTTATATTTACCACTGCTTAGAGATATTTAAGAATAAATTGCCTTTTTTTAAAACTTTACATATTAACTAAATTATACACAACGCTTTTTTTTTTAAGCTTATCAACCGAATAATCGATTAATCGAAACAATAATCGGCCAACTAATCGATTATGAAAATAATCGTTAGTTGCAGCCTTACATGTGTCTGTGTGCATCCTATCTGTGTCCTGTGCATCCTCCGTGTGCCGCTCTGCACCGATCAGCGTGTGCGGCGGCCATTCCAGTGTTCAAAAGCCGCACCTCCTCCTCGTCCATGATAGGCAGAAAACTCCATTTCCCAGCAGTCAGCCTATCACGAACGTTCTCTCATCCTCATACCACAGACGAGAATGAGAGAATGTTCGTGATAGGTTGTACACTGACTGCTTATCACAGGCAAGGAGGCGCGGCTTTTGAACAGCGAGAGGCTGCCGAGTGCTATGGCCACCGTCTGCCTGCATGACATGCTGATCATGTAGGCAGACGGTGGTCACTCGAGTATAAGTCGAAAATTTCGACTTATACTCGAGTATATACGGTAAGTGTATATTACTTGGTTTGTGTGAAAGTTATCGCGTCTACAAACTACAGAATATAAAATGGAATTATTTTTTTCACTAGTAATGCCAGTGGTCAGCGACTTATAATGGGACTGCAATAGTGCGACAGCCAATCTGGCACTAACTGACGCTTGGGGGGAACTGACTAACTGCCAACGACATCACCAGTGACACTAATACAGATATATATAGATTTATGAACTTTTTATTTTTATTGTTGTTTTTACTAGTAATGGAGGCAATCAGCGATTTTTAGCGGGACTGCGACATTGCAGCGGACAAATCTGACACTAAGTGACACTTTTTTGGGGACCAGTGACACCAATACAGTGATCAGTGCTAAAAATATGCACTGTCACTGTACTAATGACACTGTCAGGGAAGGGGTTAACATCAGGTTCAAAGGGTTAAAAGTGTTCCCTGGGAGTGCTTGCAAACTGTGGGGGAGGTGCTTTTACTGTGGGAAGCCAGGAAGGCAGAGATAAGTGTTCCTGCTTAGCAGAAACACAGGATCACAGCCTTCCCTTGTCACAGAACGCCGATCTGCCTTGTTTACATAGGCAGATTGCCGTTTCACCTGTCTCCCGAGCCTCACCAGCGCCCATCAATGCAGCCTTAACAGCGCCCATCAATGCAGCCTCACCAGTCTTATCAATTCAGCCTCACCAGCATCCATCAATGCAACCTCACCGGTCTCCATCAATGCAGCCTCACCAGTCTCCATCAATGCAGCCTCACCAGCGCCCATCAATGCAGCCTCACCAGCGCCCATCAATGCAGCCTCACCAGCGCCCATCAATGCAGCCTCACCAGCGCCCATCAAATGCAGCCTCACCAGCGCCCATCAAATGCAGCCTCACCAGCGCCCATCAATGCAGCCTCACCAGCGCCCATCAATGCAGCCTCACCAGCGCCCATCAATGCAGCCTCACCAGCGCCCATCATTGCAGCCCCACCAGCGACCATCAATGCAGCCTCACCAGCGCCCATCAATGCAGCTTCACCAGCGCCCATCATTGCAGCCTCACCAGCGCCCATCAATGCAGCCTCACTAGTGCCCATCAATGCAGCCTCACCATCGCCCATCACTGCTGCCTCACCAACGCCCATCAATGCAGCCTCACCAGCGTCTATCAAAGCAGCCTCACCAGCGCCCATAAATGCAGACTCACCAGCGTCCATCAATGCAGCCTACCAGTGCGCATCCAATGCAGCCTCACCAGCACCCATTAATGCAGCCTCACCAGTGCCCATCCAATGCAGCCTCACCAGTGCCCATTATTGCAGACTCACCAGCGTCCATCAATGCAGCCTACCAGTGCGCATCCAATGCAGCCTCACCAGTGCCCATTAATGCAGCCTCACCAGCGTCCATCAAGGCAGCCTCACCAGCGCCCATCAAGGCAGCCTCACCAGCGCCCATCAAGGCAGCCTCACCAGTGCCCATTATTGCAGACTCACCAGCGTCCATCAATGCAGCCTACCAGGGGGGACCCGACTCCTCGGTACATGGACAGATCAGTCTTTATACACCAAATACATTTACATGTGAATCTGCGATAATGCAATCTCAGACAGTGACAGTATTTCAGTATCTCAGTGATGCCTGAGACTTAGTTGCCTGCTGCAGAGAGAAGAGAGTAGGAACACCAGTGGCCAGGCTCCCTAGGCAGCAGTGCGCCCTAGGCGGCTGCCTAGTTTGCCGAGTGGTAGCATTGGCCCTGTATACGGTCAGCAAGCGAGTTAAATGAAGCATTTTGATTGCAGTTCTACCAGTGTATGGGGCAGACTTAGGCTTGGTTCTCACCTACAGATAATACTGATCACAAGCACCTTCTCGCACATCGCATGTAGGGCAAGCCAATCATCTCAATAACCTGCTCTACGCACCAGAAATTCAAAAAAGAAGTCCCTATGGTTTGATTTACACCTACACATGCGACTGAGCGCGCGCGCGTCTCCTTTGCGTTTTGAGCGCGTTCTCACGTGTCAGGTCGTAGGGCAACCCAATTCATTTTAACGTCTTTCCCTATGCACAAGAAATGC
This sequence comes from Aquarana catesbeiana, assembly GCF_042186555.1. Classification (NCBI taxonomy): domain Eukaryota; kingdom Metazoa; phylum Chordata; class Amphibia; order Anura; family Ranidae; genus Aquarana; species Aquarana catesbeiana. The sequence continues at coordinate 15,755,694 of NC_133328.1, forward strand.
AGGAAAATAAATCCTCCAGGTTGGGTTTACATCTACAGATGTGACCACGCGTGCGTTTCCGTGCGTTTTCACCAAGTTTTTTTTACACATCACATGTAGGGCAACCCATTAAGGTTAATGTCCTGCCCTGCGCACGAGAAATGCAGAAAAGAAGTCTCCGAGGTCTGGTGTACACCTACAGATGCGACCGCGCGTGCGTGCATTTACCGTGCGTTTTTTTTAGCACATCTTCACGTGTCGCGTGTAGGGCGACCCATTCATTTTAATGTCCTGCCCTGCGCATGAGCAATGCAGAAAAGAAGCCCCCGAGGCTCGGTTTACATCTACATGAGTGACCTCACAAGCACGCATTTCAATGGGCTGTCCTACGTAAGAGCAACTCAGAGGAGAGAAGTCTCCGACTCTTCCAAAAGCCGACAAACTCAGCACTGTGTGGTTTGGCACGTGCAAAATCGTGTGCACCAGCAGGTACATGGGGGTGCCAACAATGAATGCCACCACTGCGTGTCTACTAGAGGGCAACGCGTTTCTCTGTGTGTTGGTTGTTCCCTACAAATATATATATATATACACTATATTTTCAAAAGTATTGGGACGCCTGCCTTTACACACACATGATCTTTAATGACATCCCAGTCTTAGTCTGTAGGGTTCAATATTGAGTTGGCTCCGCCCTTTTACAGCTATAACAGCTTCAACTCTTCTGGGAAGGCCGTCCACAAGGTTTAGGAGTGTGTCTATGGGAATGTTTGACCATTCTTTCAGAAGCACATTTGTGAGGTCAGGTACTGATGTTGGACGAGAACGCCTGGCTCGCAGTCTCCGCTCTAATTCATCCCAAAGGTGTTCTATCGGGTTGAGGTCAGGACTCTGTGCAGGCCAGTCCAGTTCCTACACCCCAAACTCGCTCATTCATGTCTTTATGGACCTTGCTTATATAAATACCCCCCCCTTAAATCAGTGCCCCCTTATATAAGTGTCCCCCCCTGATATCAGTGTCCACCCACCCCCTTCCTTATATCAGTGTGCTCCCCCTTATATCAGTGTCCCCTCTTAACATTAATGCCCCCCCCCCATATATTAGTGTCCCCTCCCTCCTTATATCAGTGTCCCCCCCTTTAAATCAGTGTCCCCCTCCTTATAACAGCCCCCCCCTCCTTATACCAGTGTTCCCCCTCTTTATATTAGTGTCCCCCTCCTTATATCAGTGTCCCCCTCCTTATATCAGTGTCCCTTCCTTATATCAGTGTCCCCCTCCTTATATCAGTGTCCCTTCCTTATATCAGTGTCCCCCTCCTTATATCAGTGTCCCCCTCCTTATATCAGTGTCCCTTCCTTATATCAGTGTCCCCCCCCCTTTATATCAGTGTCCCCCTCCTTATATCAGTTCACCCCCCTCCTTAAATCAGTGTCCCCCCTCCTTATATCTTTGCCCCCCCCAAATATTAGTGTCCCCTCTCCTTATACCAGTGCCCCCCCCATATATTAGTGTCCCCCTCCTTAAATCAGTGTCCCCTCTCCTTATATCAGTGTCCCCCCTCCTTATATCAGTGTCCCCCCTCCTTATATCATTGCCCCCCCCCAAATATTAGTGTCCCCTCTCCTTAAATCAGTGCCCCCCCATATATTAGTGTCCCCCTCCTTAAATCAGTGTCCCCCCTCCTTATATCAGTGTCCCCCCTCCTTATATCAGTGTCCCCCTTATATAAGTGTCCCCCCCCTGATATCAGTGTCCACCCACCCCCTTCCTTATATCAGTGTGCTCCCCCTTATATCAGTGTCCCCTCTTAACATTAATGCCCCCCCCCATATATTAGTGTCCCCTCCCTCCTTATATCAGTGTCCCCCCTTTAAATCAGTGTCCCCCTCCTTATATCAGCCCCCCCTCCTTATACCAGTGTCCCCCCTCTTTATATTAGTGTCCCCCATATATTAGTGTCCCCCTCGCTCCTTATATCAGTGTCCCCCCCTCTTTATATTGGTGTCCCCCTCCTTATATCAGTGTCCCCCCTCCTTATATCAGTTCACCCCCCTCCTTAAATCAGTGTCCCCCCACCTTATATCAGTGTCCCCCCTCCTTATATCAGTGCCCCCCCATATATTAGTGTCCCCCTCCTTAAATCAGTGTCCCCCTCCTTATATCAGTGTCCCCCCTCCTTATATCAGTGTGCTCCTCCTTCCCCTTATATCAGTGCCCCCGCTCTCCTTATATTAGTGTCCCCCTCCTTATATCAGTGTCCCCCTCATATATTAGTGTCCCCCCTCCTTATATCAGTGTCCCCTCTCCTCATATCAGTGTCCGCCCCCATATATTAGTGCCCACCCCCTCCTTATCAGTGTCCCCCCTCCCCCTCCTTATATCAGTGTGCCCCCTCTTTATATCAGTGCCCCTGCCCTCCTTATATCAGTCTCCCCCTCCTTATATCAGTGCCCACCCCCTCCTAATATCAGTACCCCCCTCCTTATATCAGTGTCCCCCCCTTATATCAGTGTCCCCATTCTTATATCAGTGCCCCCCCTTATATCAGTGTCCCCTCCTTATATCAGTGTCCCCCCTTATATCAGTGTCCCCCCTCTTATATCAGTCCCCCCCCCAATATCAGTGTCCCCCCTCCTTAAATCAGTGCCCCCCTTTATATAAGTGTCCCCCCTCCTTATATCAGTCCCCCCCCCTTATACCAGTGCCCCCCTCCCCCTCCTTATATCAGTGCCCACCCCCTCCTTATATCAGTGTCCCCCCTCCTTATATCAGTGTCCACCCCCTCCTTATATCAGTACCCCCCTCCTTATATCAGTGTCCCCCCCCCTTTTATCAGTCTCCCCCCTCTTACATCAGTGTTCCCCCCCTACTTATATCAGTGCCCCCCCTCCTTATATTATGTCCCCACCTCCTTATATTAGTGTCCGCCCCCATATATCAGTGTGCCCCCCTCCTTATATCAGTGTCCCCCCCCCATATACTAGTGCCCCCTCCTTATATCAGTGTCCCCCCTCTTATATCAGTGTCCCCCTCCTTATATCAGTGCCCCCCTCCTTATATCAGTGTCCCCCCTCTTAAATCAGTGCCCCCCCTTTATATAAGTGTCCCCCCTCCTTATACCAGTGCCCCCCTCCCCCTCCTTATATCAGTGCCCACCCCCTCCTTATATCAGTGTCCCCCCTCCTTATACCAGTGCCCCCCTCCCCCTCCTTATATCAGTGCCCACCCCCTTCTTATATCAGTGTCCCCCCTCTTATATCAGTGTGCCCCCTCCTTAAATCAGTGCCCCCCCTTTATATAAGTGTCCCCCCATCCTTATATCAGTGTCCCCCCTCCTTATACCAGTGCCCCCCTCCCCCTCCTTATATCAGTGCCCACCCCCTCCTTATATCAGTGTCCCCCCTCCTTATATCAGTCTCCCCCCTCTTACATCAGTGTGCCCCCCCTCCTTATATCAGTGCCCCCGCCCTCCTTATACCAGTGCCCCCCCTCCTTATATTATGTCCCCACCTCCTTATATTAGTGTCCGCCCCCATATATCAGTGTGCCCCCCTCCTTATATCAGTGTCCTCCCATATATTAGTGTCCCCTCTCCTTATAACAGTGTGCCCCCTCCTTATATTAGTGTCCCCCCTCTTATATCAGTGTCCCCCTCCTTATATCAGTGTCCCCCCTCTTATATCAGTGTCCCCCCTCTTATATCAGTGCCCCCCTCCTTATATCAGTGTCCCCCCTCTTATATCAGTGTGCCCCCTCCTTAAATTAGTGCCCCCCTTTATATAAGTGTCCCCCTCCTTATACCAGTGCCCCCCTCCCCCTCATTATATCAGTGTCCCCCCTCCTTATATCAGTGTCCCCTCTCCTTATATCAGTGTTCGCTACCATATATCAGTGTGCCCCCCTCGTTATATCAGTGTCCCCCCTCGTTATATCAGTGTCCCCCCCCCATATACTAGTACCCCCTCCTATTATCAGTGCCCCCCATATATTAGTGTCCCCTCTCCTTATATCAGTGCCCCCCCTCCTTATATCAGTGCCCCCGCCCTCCTTATATCAGTGTCCCCACCTCCTTATATCAGTGCCCACCCCCTCCTTATATCAGTGTCCCCTCTCCTTATATAAGTGTGTCCCCTCCTTATATCAGTGTCCCCCCCCCATATATTAGTGTCCCCTCTCCTTATAACAGTGCCCCCCCCCTTATATCAGTGCCCTCTCCTTATATCAGTGCCGCCCCCCCCCCCCCATATACTAGTGTCCCCACCTCCTTATATCAGTGCCCACCCCCTCCTTTTATCAGTGTCCCCCTCCCCCTCCTTATATTAGTGCACCCTTCCTAATGTCAGTGCCCCCCTCCTTATATCAGTGTCCCCATTCTTATATCAGTGTCCCCCCTCTTATATCAGTGCCCCTCTCCTTATATCAGTGTCCCCTCCCCCCTCTTTATATTAGTGTCCACTCGCCTTATATCAGTGTCCCCCTCCTCCTCCTTATATCAGTTCAACCCCTCTCTTTAAATCGGTGTCCCCCCTCCTTATATCAGTGCCCCCCTCCTTATATTAGTGTCCCCCCCCCCTTTATATCAGTGTCCACTCGCCTTATATCAGTCCCCCCCCCTCCTTATATCAGTCCCCCCCTCATTATATCAGTGTCCACCCCCTCCTTATATCAGTGTCCCCCCTCCCCCCCTCTATATATATATACTATATTTTCAAAAGTATTGGGACGCCTGTATCAGTCTCCCCCTCCTTATATCAGTGCCCACCCCCTCCTTTTATCAGTGTCCCCCTCCTTATATCAGTGCCCCCCCCTTATATCAGTGCCCCCCTCCTTATATCAGTGTGCCCCCTTTATATCAGTGTCCCCCCTCCTTATACCAGTGCCCCCCTCCCCCTCCTTATATTAGTGTTCCCCCTCCTTATATCAGTGTCCCCCCATATATTAGTGTCCCCCCTCCTTATATCAGTGTTCCCTCCCCCCCTTTATATTAGTGTCCACTCGCCTTATATCAGTGTCCCCCCTCCCCCTCCTTACATCAGTTCACCCCCCCTCTTTAAATCAGTGTCCCCCCTCCTTATATCAGTGTCCCCCCCCCCCATATATTAGTGTCTCCCCTCCTTATATCAGTGTCCCCCCCCTCATTATATCAGTGTCCACCCCCTCCTTATATCAGTGTCCCCCCTCCCCCTCCTATATCTATATATATATATATACTATATTTTCAAAAGTATTGGGACGCCTGCCTTTGCACACACATAAACTTTAATGGCATCCCAGTCTTAGTCCGTAGGGTTCAATATTGAGTTGGCTCCGCCCTTTGCAGCTATAACAGCTTCATCTCTTCTGGGAAGGCCGTCCACAAGGTTTAGGAGTGTGTCTATGGGAATGTTTGACCATTCTTCCAGAAGAGCATTTGTGAGGTCAGGCACTGATGTTGGATGAGAAGGCCTGGCTCGCAGTCTCCGCTCTAATTCCTCTTTATATCAGTGCCCACCCCCTCCTAATATCAGTACCCCCCTCCTTATATCAGTGTCCCCACTCTTATATCAGTGCCCCCTCCTTATATCAGTGTCCCCCCTCTTATATCAGTGCCCCCCTCCTTATATCAGTGTCCCCCCTCCTTAAATCAGTGCCCCCCTTTATATAAGTGTCCCCCCTCCTTATATCAGTCCCCCCCCCAATATCAGTGTCCCCCCTCCTTATATCAGTGTCCCCCCCTTATACCAGTGCCCCCCTCCCCCTCCTTATATCAGTGCCCACCCCCTCCTTACATCAGTGTTCCCCCCCTACTTATATCAGTGCCCCCCCTCCTTATATTAGTGTCCGCCCCCATATATCAGTGTGCCCCCCTCCTTATATCAGTGTCCCCCCCCCCATATACTAGTGCCCCCTCCTTATATCAGTGTCCCCCCTCTTATATCAGTGTCCCCCTCCTTATATCAGTGCCCCCCTCCTTATATCAGTGTCCCCCCTCTTAAATCAGTGCCCCCCCTTTATATAAGTGTCCCCCCTCCTTATACCAGTGCCCCCCTCCCCCTCCTTATATCAGTGCCCACCCCCTCCTTATATCAGTGTCCCCCCTCCTTATACCAGTGCCCCCCTCCCCCTCCTTATATCAGTGCCCACCCCCTTCTTATATCAGTGTCCCCCCTCTTATATCAGTGTCCCCCCCCCCCCATATATTAGTGTCTCCCCTCCTTATATGAGTGTCCCCCCCCCTCATTATATCAGTGTCCCCCCTCCCGCTCCTATATCTATATATATACTATATTTTCAAAAGTATTGGGACGCCTGCCTTTACACGCACATGAACTTTAATGGCATCCCAGTCTTAGTCCGTAGGGTTCAATATTGAGTTGGCTCCGCCCTTTGCAGCTATAACAGCTTCAACTCTTCTGGGAAGGCCGTCCACAAGGTTTAGGAGTGTGTCTATGGGAATGTTTGACCATTCTTCCAGAAGAGCATTTGTGAGGTCAGGCACTGATGTTGGATGAGAAGGCCTGGCTCACAGTCTCCGCTCTAATTCATCCCAAAGGTGTTCTATCGGGTTGAGGTCAGGACTCTGTGCAGGACAGTCAAGTTCCTCCACCCCAAACTCGCTCATTCATGTCTTTATGGACCTTGCTTATATAAATACCCCCCCCCTTAAATCAGCACCCCTCTTATATCAGTGTCCCCCTCCCCCCTCCTTATATCAGTCCCCCCTCTTATATCAGTCCCCCCTCTTATATCAGTCCCCCCCTCTTATATCAGTGTCCCCCCTCCTTATATCAGTCCCCCCCTCTTATATCAGTCCCCCTCCCCCCTCCTTATATCAGTCCCCCCCCCTCTTATATCAGTCCCCCCCTCTTATATCAGTCCCCCCCTCTTATATCAGTCCCCCCCCTTAAATCAGTGCCCCTCTTATATCAGTGTCCCCCTTCCCCCTCCTTATATCAGTCCCCCTCCCCCCTCCTTATATCAGTCCCCCCCCCTCTTATATCAGTCCCCCCCTCTTATATCAGTCCCCCCCTCTTATATCAGTCCCCCTCCCCCCTCCTTATATCAGTCCCCCCCCCCTCTTATATCAGTCCCCCCCTCTTATATCAGTCCCCCCCTCTTATATCAGTCCCCCCCCTTAAATCAGTGCCCCTCTTATATCAGTGTCCCCCTTCCCCCTCCTTATATCAGTCCCCCTCCCCCCTCCTTATATCAGTCCCCCCCCCTCTTATATCAGTCCCCCCCCTCCTTATATCAGTCCCCCCCCCCTCTTATATCAGTCCCCCCCCTCCTTATATCAGTGCCCCCCCCCCCCCCTTATATCAGTCCCCCTCCCCCCTCCTTATATCAGTCCCCCCCCCTCTTATATCAGTCCCCCCCCTCCTTATATCAGTGCCCCCCCCCCCCCTTATATCAGTCCCCCTCCCCCCTCCTTATATCAGTCCCCCCCCCTCTTATATCAGTCCCCCCCCTCCTTATATCAGTCCCCCCCCCTCCTTATATCAGTCCCCCTCCCCCCCTCCTTATATCAGTCCCCCCCCCTCTTATATCAGTCCCCCCCCTCCTTATATCAGTGCCCCCCCCCCCCCCCTTATATCAGTGTGCCCCTATATATATCAGAGCTCCCCTCTTACCTGAGGCAGCATGGCTCTATATCTCGGGACCCGGGAGGCGGAGTAACAATGAAGAGGAAATTCTCTTCTACTCTGTAAGTTGGGGGGCGGGGCGGGACAAACCCGTGATCTGATTGGTTGTTAGGATTTGGATGCCGACGGATGCCTAGCAACCCCGGTCTGCAGGGGAGGAGGAAGGTGATTGGTGACGGATGATCCTCTCCTGTGCAGTGTGGAGGAGAGAAGACGGGGAGTTCATCTGCAGACACTGGAGATCAATTGTCTGATCTGTGCTGGGAGGAGGGGCATTGTCCTCCATGTGTGGGGTACAGGGGGAGGGGCATTGTCCTCCATGTGTGGGGTACAGGGGGAGGGGCATTGTCCTCCATGTGTGGGGTACAGGGGGAGGGGCATTGTCCTCCATGTGTGGGGTACAGGGGGAGGGGCATTGTCCTCCATGTGTGGGGGTACAGGGGGAGGGGCATTGTCCTCCATGTGTGGGGTACAGGGGGAGGGGCATTGTCCTCCATGTGTGGGGTACAGGGGGAGGGGCATTGTCCTCCATGTGTGGGGGTACAGGGGGAGGGGCATTGTCCTCCATGTGTGGGGTACAGGGGGAGGGGCATTGTCCTCCATGTGTGAGGTTACAGGGGGAGGGGCATTGTCCTCCATGTGTGGGGTACAGGGGGAGGGGCATTGTCCTCCATGTGTGGGGTACAGGGGGAGGGGCATTGTCCTCCATGTGTGGGGTACAGGGGGAGGGGCATTGTCCTCCATGTGTGGGGGTACAGGGGGAGGGGCATTGTCCTCCATGTGTGGGGGTACAGGGGGAGGGGCATTGTCCTCCATGTGTGAGGTTACAGGGGGAGGGGCATTGTCCTCCATGTGTGGGGGGACAGGGGGAGGGGCATTGTTCATGTGTGGGAGGTGCAGGGGGAGGGGCATTGTCCTCCATGTGTGGGGGTACAGGGGGAGGGGCATTGTCCTCCATGTGTGGGGGGACAGGGGGAGGGGCATTGTCCATGTGTGGGGGTACAGGGGGAGGGGCATTGTCCTCCATGTGTGGAGGTACAGGGGGAGGGGCATTGTCCTCCATGTGTGGGGTACAGGGGCATTGTCCTCCATGTGTGGGGGGACAGGGGGAGGGGCATTGTCCATGTGTGGGGGTACAGGGGGAGGGGCATTGTCCTCCATGTGTGGGGTACAGGGGGAGGGGCATTGTCCTCCATGTGTGGGGGTGCAGGGGGAGGGGCATTGTCCATGTGTGGGGGTACAGGGGGAGGGGCATTGTCCTCCATGTGTGGGGGTACAGGGGGAGGGACATTGTCCTCCATGTGTGGGGGTACAGGGGGAGGGACATTGTCCTCCATGTGTGGGGTACAGGGGGAGGGACATTGTCCTCCATGTGTGGGGTAGAGGGGCAGGGGCATTGTCCATGTGTGGGGGTACAGGGGGGGCATTGTCCTCCATGTGTGGGGGTACAGGGGGAGGGGCATTGTCCATGTGTGGGGTACAGGGGGAGGGGCATTGTCCATGTGTGGGGGTACAGGGGGAAGGGCGTGCTGGGACTGTGATGTTTTAGGGGGCGTGGTCACTGGGTGATGTTGACCACGCCCCCTAAAACGTCACAGTCCCAGCATGCCCAGAGACTGTGACATCATAAGGGGGCGGGGTCTCCACCTATATAAGTCACAACAGAGCCCTCAGAGAGCAGTCCAGCTAGAGAGAACGTTGTGTCAACATCTGGAGAAGAGGGAAGAAGACAAGAAGCCCAGAAGTCCGGACCTCCGCTGGCAAGAGAGCGGCCTGAAGACAGTGGAGGAGCCGGCCGAAGAACTGGAACACCGGGAGAAGAGGCCGGAGAGAGCGGAGAAGAACCAACCGGACGCCGGGAGAAGAGGAACCCGAGGGACCCCCGAAGCCGGAGGAAGACCCCCCCCCCCAGCTGTTTAATAAATTATTTTAAAAACCTGTGTAGTGTGTTTTATTATTGACACTTTTCCCTAGGTGAATGGGTAGGGGTACCATGTACCCCATACTCATTCACATAGGGTGGGGGGGCCGGGATCTGGGGGCCCTCTTATTATAGGGGGCTCCCGGATTCCGATAAGCCCCCCTCCCGCCCGCAGACCCCGACAACCAACAGCCAGGGTTGTCGGGAAGAGGCCCTTGTCCCCATCAACATGGGGACAAGGTGCTTTGGGGTAGAGGGGGAGGGGCATTGTCCATGTGTGGGGGTACAGGGGGGGCATTGTCCTCCATGTGTGGGGGTACAGGGGGAGGGGCATTGTCCATGTGTGGGGTACAGGGGGAGGGGCATTGTCCATGTGTGGGGGTACAGGGGGAAGGGCGTGCTGGGACTGTGATGTTTTAGGGGGCGTGGTCACTGGGTGATGTTGACCACGCCCCCTAAAACGTCACAGTCCCAGCATGCCCAGGGACTGTGACATCATAAGGGGGCGGGGTCTCCACCTATATAAGTCACAACAGAGCCCTCAGAGAGCAGTCCAGCTAGAGAGAACGTCGTGTCAACATCTGGAGAAGAGGGAAGAAGACAAGAAGCCCAGAAGTCCGGACCTCCGCTGGCAAGAGAGTGGCCTGAAGACAGTGGAGGAGCCGGCCGAAGAACTGGAACACCGGGAGAAGAGGCCGGAGAGAGCGGAGAAGAACCAACCGGACGCCGGGAGAAGAGGAACCGGAGGGACCCCCGAAGCCGGAGGAAGACCCCCCCCAGCTGTTTAATAAATTATTTTAAAAACCTGTGTAGTGTGTTTTATTATTGACACTTTTCCCTAGGTGAATGGGTAGGGGTACCATGTACCCCATACTCATTCACATAGGGTGGGGGGGCCGGGATCTGGGGGCCCTCTTATTATAGGGGGCTCCCGGATTCCGATAAGCCCCCCCTCCCGCCCGCAGACCCCGACAACCAACAGCCAGGGTTGTCGGGAAGAGGCCCTTGTCCCCATCAACATGGGGACAAGGTGCTTTGGGGTGGGGGGACCCCCACAGGGCGCCCCCCATGCCCCAAAGCACCCACTCCCCATGTTGAGGGCATGCGGCCTGGTACGGTTCAGGAGGGGGGGGGGGGCGCTCGCTCGTCCCCACCCCCTTTCCTGACCGGCCAGGCTGCGTGCTCGGATCGGGGTCTGGTATGGATTTTAGGGGGGACCCCACGCCGGTTTTTTGGCGTAGGGGCTTCCCTTTATAATCCATACCAGACCTAAGGGCCTGGTATGCCCCTCAACGGGGCTTCGCAAGGTGTCAATCTCGCCGATAAAAGCGGCAAGATTGACTTCCTTTTCTAGTCCCGTCGCACCGTGAGACACGTTCAAAATGAACGGACTTGTCCATGTGTGGGCAAGTCCGTTCATTCTGAAAGTCCGCCGTAACTCCGGTGAAAGACGGGCAGACTTAGCCCGCCAGAAAGTCCGGTCGTGTGTGGGCAAGTCCGTCCGTTTTAAAGTCCGGCGCACCTGGTGGACAATGTCCGTCGGAAAGTGTGCCGGAACAAGTATGCCAGAAAGTCCGATCGTGTGTAGGCGGCATTAGACTAAAGAAATTAAATAATGCAGTTCCTAAGAGATTGGTTGTTCCTTGCTCTAGTAACCTCAGGAGAAACCCAGTTCAGAAAGACTGGTGTATGAGATAGGTTGCTCCTTGCTCTAGTAACCTCATAGGAAACCCTAGTTGAAAAATAATGGTGTATAAGATTGGTTGCTCCTTGTTCTAGTAACCTCAGGAAGAACCCTAGAAATTAAATAATGCAGTTCCTATGGGATTGGTTGTTCCTTGCTCTAGTAACCTCAGGAGAAACTCGGTTCAGAAAGACTGGTGTATGAGATTGGTTGCTCCTTGCTCTAGTAACCTCATGAGAAATCCTAGTTGTAAAGACTGGTGTATGAGATCGGTTGCTCCTTGCTCTAGTAACCTCATGAGAAACTCTAGTTGAAAAAGAATGGTGTATGAGATTGGTTGCTCCTTGTTCTAGTAACCTCAAGAGAAACCCAGTTAAGAAAGACTGGTGTATGAGATAGGATGCTCCTTGCTCTAGTAACCTCATAAGAAACCCTAGTTGAAAAAGAATGGTGTATGAGATTGGTTGCTCCTTGTTCTAGTAACCTCATGAGAAATTCTAGTTGTAAAGACTGGTGTATGAGATTGGTTGCTCCTTGTTCTAGTAACCTCAGGAAGAACCCTAGTTCAGAAAGCTTGGTGTATGAGATTGGTTGATTCATTGATGCATGAAACTGGTTAATGCATTGGTTGGCACATTCTGAATGTGGTCTGTGCTGCTTTATTTATTAAGCTTGTATGACTTAGACTAAAGAAATTAAATAATGCAGTTCCTAATAAAGGTGCAATAAGTGTAATAGATAATGAGAAAGAAGGCACAATGTCCTGTAGTCTATAAAAATTATAATACTATTCAACACTCTTTCGATCACAGTGAGGTCTCTTATCGTTCAGTAATGTAGTCTCTTCATGGAGTATTTCCAGGCTTTGGCCACCAATCCGGTGTGGAGGCATTCACATTGACTGGCTCCCGACCTCCTAGTTTTATCTGAAGTTCTACTCCAAGGTGTTCCAGCCGCAACAGGGCAAGACCTAAGTCGCCTATTCCGGCTCTGTATTTACCGGCTGCTTTCCCAGAGACCGTGACTATCTCTGACTCCTCACACTCAGCCGGTAATGGCGAAGAGAGGCTCACAGGCACCAGCCGCTTGCGGATAACTCCAGTGTGGTGAGTCCGGGCCGTTAGCTCCTGGCCCAAGTAACATCCTTTGGAAAAACTAATTCCATTCATATAAACCAAGTTAGATTCCAGTGGTAGAGCCACCCCTGGAGGAAGGTCCTTCACCCCTTCTGGAACACCTAGAAAAAGAAACACAAGGCTGGTAATGTTTATATTACTCACATTCACATAAGTATTGACCTTCTCCCAAGAAGCTCGGAGGAGGACAAGTACATTGGTCTAAACAACAACTTTTTTTTATCTTTTGTAATGGAGCCTCTTCGATGTTAAAATATGGCCCAGTAACAAGATTTTTACATACAATCCAGTATCAATGTTGTCTCTTGTTTATGAAGATGGTAGGACTTCCAAAAGCTAGAATGGTGTGTTGTCTAAGCCTAGCCTGCAGACCACCACCACCAATACACTATCTGGACCAACACATAAAAAAGAAATAAGGCCAATACTGGTGCATGAAAACAAAGCCATTGGTTTAGTTAGCTGTAGTTAGTCACATTCAACTGGACTTGTTCTGTAATGTGGAAGACAGATGGTGTTGAAGGCCCTCAACCTAGTTCAGAGATAGTTGTTCCAGTTTGACGTAGATTGCCTCTTTCACCCATCTTTAAGGATGGGAGACTTTGAACCAGTGGCGGCCCATCCATACGGGGTGCAGCCCCCCTAATCCATGCGCCTGGCCCCTAATCTACATGCAGGGCGCCAGACGCATGGATTGCAATGGGTTTTTTTTTTTTAAGCACATGATTAGAACCTGAGGCTCTAATTGGCTTCAAAAAAGGGTGGGTTCAGGGCACAGAGCACTATGCCCTGAGCCCACCCAGTTGCGTGACAGTAGTGAATATTCACATATTGTCTTCTTGGTTCTCCTCCCGGCCAACCAGGAAGCGGGTCCTGAGACCCATCACCCGATTGTCTGAGAGAAGAAGTGATCCTATTGGCCGCCGAGGAGGGAGGAGACACAGGGAGAGCCGCCGTTAAGCCAAGGTGGAGGAGACGCAGGGTGAAGCTGCTGCCCATGACCTAGATGGGCAAAGTGCGGGGCTGCCCCCCAAAAAAACATACCATCAGCCGCTACTGCTTTGAATACATCAGTTTTCCACTTAATGTTCCATAATAATGTTGTTTTAACATCTCTACCTTGGCGATCTGACAATAATTCACACCTTTAGCCATGTAAATCAAAGAATTAACACCTAGGTAGACCTCCTGACACCAAGGATGGGATGTGTCTAGAACAGGGAGGTGGGGGTTCCACAACTTTCACACCTTCCATCCTGCTCTTGGACCATCAACATCTACATGTCCCATGGGGACTGGTTTAGGGCAGTCATTCTCATTTGCGGTTCCTCCAGAGGTTGTTAGGGGATTTCTTTGAGCCGTGGTTAATGGATCTCTCATTTAGTTTTGCCTGCATAGTTCCAGGTGCAATGCTCCTTGGCAGACCCAACTACATGACACCACTGTCTTTAACCACTTGCGGACCGCCTGCCAATGATGTACTGCGGACGGGCGGACCACACAGGCAAGGCGACATACTGGTATGTCACTGCCTGTTTGGCACGCACATGCACGCCCCTCTGCTGACACCCGCCGTGATTGTACATAGCGGGAGTCTGTCAGCAGGTCCCAGCCAATGATTCATTGCTGGGGCCTGCTGATGGGCTGTGTCCACAGCCCAGAGGCCCTGTGTTGACAATCAACCAATTCCCGTATCTCCACACCTCAGATCACTGTCCCCCCACTGCACATCTGCTCCACCACTGTAACCCCCTGCTCATCTGCCCCACCACTGTAACCCCCTGCACATCTGCCCCACCACTGTAACCCCCTGCTCATCTGCCCCACCACTGTAACCCCCTGCACATCTGCCCCACCACTGTAACCCCCTGCTCATCTGCCCCACCACTGTAACCCCCTGCTCATCTGCCCCACCACTGTACCACCCTGCCCCACCACTGTACCCCCTTTCTCGCCTGCCCCACCAATGTACCCCCTTTCTCGCCTGCCCCACCACCGTAACCCCTTTCTCGTCTGTCCCACCAATGTATCCCCTTTCTCGTCTGCTCCACCAATGTACCCCCTTTCTCGTCTGCTCCACCAATGTACCCCCTTTCTCGTCTGCCCCACCACTGTAACCCCCTTTCTCGTCTGCCCCACCACTGTAACCCCCTTTCTCGTCTGCCCCACCACTGTACCTCCCTGCACATCGGCTCCACCGCCGTACCCCCATGCTCTTCTGTCTCACGGCTGAACCACCTTCTCATCTGTCCTAACACTGAACTTATCTGCTCTTCTGCCCCAACACTGAACCCCCCTGCTCATTTTTTCCACCGCTGTAACCCCCTTCTCATCTGTCCCACCACTGTACCACTCCTGCTCATCTGCTCCACCGCTGTACCCTCTTCTCATCTATGATATGTGTAATATGCAGAGTGGTGAAAGGAAGCAGAGAGGAGACACATCTACCTGTCCTGGCACAATCATCCCCGCTGATCTACCTCTCGCATCCAGCCCATGTGCTTCTATGGGATTTATGGGATGTATGGGATGTCACATACAAGCATATGGAATGGATGCGCAATGATGAACTCAGGTCAGGGGCATTTTCTGAAAGCAGTGGGCCTGTGTGCAGGATCAGAAGTTGGGCCCCCCGCAGCGGAGAAAAAAAGTGCAGCGCTCCGCGCCACAGGAAAAGTTGGGTGTGATTTTCATTGCGCTGAATACTGGCTGTGGCCTAAAGGGACACAGAGTGCCGGGGTTCAGTAGTCAGTGACACAACAGTAATTCCACAAACTGTCCCGATTGGGGTTTTCTCAATCGCAGTGAAATCCCTTCTTTCTGAGATTGGTAGTGGCAACCAAGCGAGTCATCTTCCTCCGGATGGTGGGCGGGGCTAGCAGGACTGTGAATGGCATTAGCAGTGGCCAATGACAGTCCTCCTCCTGCTGGCAACAGCCCCCCCCCAGCAGAACTTCACCCAATCTCTTCCCCATCACAAAAAATATTGTATCTACTGTATCCATCTATTGTATCTATTTACTGTAACAATCTATATTGTATCGACCTGTCTATTCTATCATATCTATCTACTGTATCTATATATGTCTACTGTATTTATTTACTGTATCAATCTACTCTACTGTATCAGTCTATCTACTCTATCTATCTCTCTACTGTATCTTTCTACTGTATCCATCTATTATATCTATTTACTGTAACAATCTATAATTGTATCAACCTGTCTATTCTATCATATCTATTACTGTATATCCATCTACTGTATCTATATATGTCTACTGTATCAATCTACTCTACTGTATCGATCTATCTACTCTCTCCATCTCTCTACTGTATCTTTCTATTGTATCCATTTATCTACTGCATCTATCTATGGGTCTGGATTTATCTAGCAGATTCATAAATATATTTTTGGAATCCCCAAGATAAACTCTCCCGGCCACCAAGCTTTACAAAAGCAGCTGCAGGCCATATATTATCCAATAAACAAATACAATGAAGATTCGGCAGGGAGTGACACGTGCAATGAGCGGAGATGGCAGTGGGGGTGGGGCCTAAACAAAGAACTTTAGCAGAAAGAATTTGCTGCAAGAGTCTGTAAAGATTTAGGAAAAGGAAATGTGACTCATCCAGCTGATCTCCACCCAAAATAGGACTTTCAGTGGGATTGGCCACTATAGAGGTCATACCAGGCTTCCTACACAATTGTAATCCTATCATAGTCCTTGGAGTGAGTACACGGGAGACCCTGCAGACAACTTTTTTTTTTAATTAGCTTTTCTGTATAGCATTATACATTGCGTTTCTGGAGAGAACTGATAAAGACAGAATGAACAGATTTATGGTCTTTGTTTGATTCTCTTGTTTCTACTGCCCTGCCAGGCCTTACTGTAGAGCCCCCCACCCCCACCCCACACACACACCATTTCTCCTACATGAGAGTGTTACACTGTATCACTTGCAATAGTAAGTCAGGATCCAGGTGGCAGACGCAGTATAAATCGCTCATGCACAAGGGGCACACGACTCTACCTAGATTCTGAGTACAACGCTGTCTGTACATTGTACGCATGTGACCATCGTAAGAACCCTTTTGGCCGCCGCTGCTTCTCAGGGCCTCTGTGTAAGCATCAACAATGTGTAATCAGTGGAGGTGCCGCTGATTACATATTCCTGATATTTACACGTCAGCCCTGAATAAGTCATGTGTTCTAGGATGCAACGCGTAGGGCGGAGCCGCGTGACGTCACTTCCAGTACGGAGCGAAACCGGAAGCGGGTTAAGAAACAGTTTTTGGCATACTATATGATGATTCCAGATATGGTGATTCCAGATATGGTGATTGTCACATATACTAACTTGAGTGTAATTCTTTTTTTTAACCACTTGCCAACCAGCAACGTACCTGGTACATCGCTAGACTTTAAGTCATGAGGGTTATAAGATGGTAGCAGCTGCAGGCATCATCCCATTACCGTTTTTTTTTAGAGCCGACGGTCAGCTCCCTTGTAAGGCTGCATTCACACCTGAGCGTTTTGTAACTACAAAACGCTGGAGGGGGGGAAAAAAAAAAAATCAATGATTCTCTATGGAGTTGGTTCACATCTCCAATCCATGTCGCCTGAAGCGCAAAAAAAAAAAAAAAAAATCTGGAGTTTGTTTTGTAGCTCAAATCGAGCGTTTTTGACGCGTTTTTATTCTCATAGAAATAAATGGCAATGCGCCATTCGTGCGTTTTCTTGCAATTTTCTGCTCAAATTAACATTTTTGAAAAATAGTAATATATGTATGTATAAATGTAAAATAAATACACTAAAAATCATAAATTAGTAAAATAAATTAATATGTAATAATACATTAAAAAAGAATAATTAACCTCCTAAACATAAAATTATTAAATACATTATTATTAACTAATAATAATATTAATATTAAAACACCCAAACTCCAACATAAAAATACAACATTTTGTTTAGTTATTTATTATTTTATTTTTTTTAAAGGGGTAAGGGTTAATTTTTTTATTTATAAGTTACTTAGTATTAAATTACTGAATTCATTTATGATTTTATTTGCGTATTTATTTTACATGCATTTATTAATGTATTATTATTCCTATAATAATAAATAAAATAATTATAAATAACCCTAACCCCAACCTAAACTTGATAATAGTTTTCTCTGTTGTCTAATAAAAAACGCCAAAGCCGTCGCAATGTGGCTGTGGCTCAGCGCCTTTCACTTGACTAGGTCATGTTAGGCGGAACGAGACAGAAGGTATAATCTTGGCTGTGGCCAAGGGTGGTAAAAACATGGCTGAACTGCCTATTTTTTCGTTTGGTGATATTTAAACATTACTGTTTTTTTTTTATTTATTTTTTTTTCGCTAAATAATTTAAAAAGGACCAAAAAAAATTTAAAAAAACATGAATGAAATTGATTCTTTCTGTGTTTACTATCGTGATTAGCTGTGATTGGTCACAGCTAGTCACATGGTACAAGTAGGCTGTGATTGGCTCTGTCTGTGCCATGTAATCACTGTGACCAATCACAGAGATTAACTCAATAATACACAACGAATCAAAGCCATTCTTAGTGTACAATTGTCATATGATCTGCCGTGATTGGTCACAGCAACCACATGGTACCGGCTGGTAGACCGATCTGTGATTCGCTGTGTCCGGTGGACACAGCCGGTGACAGATTGTGCCAGACACGCGTTGGGAGGAACGTCATATGACTTCCAACCGAAGCAACAAATGTCCCACCCTGTCACTGGGGGGGAACTGGCTAATAACATCACTAAGTTCTCCACCCCCCCCCCCATACCCACCATGTTCATATCGGTGCTTGCAGTACTCCTCGTAGCTTCCCGGCTGAGCCTTGGGCAGCAGGTCGGTTATGTTCCCCTTTGTCCCCGCCACAATTCTCCACCCCATAACCGGCACTCGGGGGTCGGGGCTGCACACCACTACTGGGATCGGGGGCCTCTCCCCCGGAGGATCCTGCGGTTTCTGACCCGGAAGCACCGCCCACACCGACAACTCCGGACAGGGCGCCACCTCCACCTTCTTACGGAAGTTGTAGACCTGCAGATGATTCTGGATGGGCCCCAACGCCTGCATGTCACACTCCAGTAGTATATCAGACTGTCCATCTGCTTCCGGGGAGAGCCTGGAAGAGAAATCAATCGTAAGTTATACAGTACATAATATATACTGTAAAAATAATAATAATATTATAAAAAAATAATCATAACAATAAATAATTATATAAATATAATAATCATGAACATAAAAATATAAATATTATAAAAAATAGAAAAACAATAATATAAATATTAAAAAAAATTATAATCATCATAATACAAATTTTCTAAAAATAATAATAAAAATACAATAAAAGGAAGAATCATATAAATATTATAATAATATAATTATTATCAAAGTAGAATAAAAAAAATATTCTAAAAATAACAATAAATAACATACATTTTATAATAATCATAATAATAAATAATATTGTGAAAATAAAAATAAGACTAATATAAATATTTTAAAAAATATATAAAAATAATAATAATATTATAAAAATACAAAAAAAAAAAAAACAACAATAATAATAAGAATATAAATATTATCAAAGTAGAAAAATAATAATAAAAATATTATAAGAATAATACATAGTATCCGATTTATAATCATCATAATATAAATATTATAAAAAATAGAGAAATAATAATATTAAAAAATTAAAATAATAAATACTACTATAAATATAATAATCATAATAATAATATAAATATTATAAAAATAAGAATATATACTGTATACCGATCAAGCATAACGTTAAGATCACAGATCATGCAGTTACAATGGCACCTGAAAGTGAGGGAACATCCAAAATTTTACAGTTGTCAATGAACAGTAATAGAGCAGAAATCTTCAGACTGAAAACAGACAGCAAAAAAAAAAAAAAAAAAAAAAAAAAAAAAAAAAGGGCTTCTGTGTATTCTAGACTCCATCCAAGACAAAAAAAAAAAAGGGTTTGACTTCCTCTCGTACATAGAAGACCAACCTGGAGGTGTCCATCTTTACTTCAGCGAGCGGTGGGAGGGGTGCAGATACTTTATCTGACCGGCACAGAGCACCGCTGCTCATCTCTGATAAATCCTGGGCTGGCTTCTCCTGACACCGAACACCCAGAGATCTCCATGGAGGAGAAATGTCACGTCAGCCCTTTCCTGGTCCCTCGTTATCTGTGTCCTCCACCAACCACTTCTGTGTATGACATGGGAAGGGGTTTGTCTTCCATATAAGGTATAATGTCATTACCTGAGCACTTCCCATTCCTGATCAAGTGGGAAATAAGGAAATGACCTTCCTTGGATACACTTGGTACAGGCCACACATTAAAGTCCATGGATGTCATGTAAATTTTTGGCCCCACTGCACGAGACTCCGGCATTTAGGTGGAAGACACAAGAGTACCGTCCGGCCCCACTGCCGGCCGCCTATAAAACTCTGCTGGCTAACAGGGCTTCAGGCATCTCTTACCTGGTACCGCATTACATACTGCTGACCCCTGAACTCTGTACACACTCCCGACCCCTGCACTCTGTACATACCGACACACTCCCGTCCCCTGCACTCTGTACATACCTACACACTCCTGTCCCCTGCACTCTGTACATACCTACACACTCCTGTCCCCTGCACTCTGTACATACCTACACACTCCTGTCCCCTGCACTCTGTACATACCTACACACTCCTGTCCCCTGCACTCTGTACATACCTACACACTCCTGTCCCCTGCACTCTGTACATACCTACACACTCCTGTCCCCTGCACTCTGTACATACCTACACACTCCTGTCCCCTGCACTCTGTACATACCTACACACTCCTGTCCCCTGCACTCTGTACATACCTACACACTCCTGTCCCCTGCACTCTGTACATACCTACACACTCCTGTCCCCTGCACTCTGTACATACCTACACACTCCTGTCCCCTGCACTCTGTACATACCTACACACTCCCGTCCCCTGCACTCTGTACATACCTACACACTCCCGTCCCCTGCACTCTGTACATACCTACACACTCCCGTCCCCTGCACTCTGTACATACCTACACACTCCCGTCCCCTGCACTCTGTACATACCTACACACTCCCGTCCCCTGCACTCTGTACATACCTACACACTCCCGTCCCCTGCACTCTGTACATACCTACACACTCCCGTCCCCTGCACTCTGTACATACCTACACACTCCCGTCCCCTGCACTCTGTACATACCTACACACTCCCGTCCCCTGCACTCTGTACATACATACACACTCCCGTCCCCTGCACTCTGTACATACATACACACTCCCGTCCCCTGCACTCTGTACATACATACATACACACTCCTGTCCCCTGCACTCTGTACATACATACATACATACACACTCCTGTCCCCTGCACTCTGTACATACATACACACTCCTATCCCCTGCACTCTGTACATACATACACACTCCTGTCCCCTGCACTCTGTACATACATACACACTCCCGTCCCCTGCACTCTGTACATACCTACACACTCCCGTCCCCTGCACTCTGTACATACCTACACACTCCCGTCCCCTGCACTCTGTACATACCTACACACTCCCGTCCCCTGCACTCTGTACATACCTACACATTCCGTCCCCTGCACTCTGTACATACCTACACACTCCCGTCCCCTGCACTCTGTACATACCTACACACTCCCGTCCCCTGCACTCTGTACATACCTACACACTCCCGTCCCCTGCACTCTGTACATACCTACACACTCCCGTCCCCTGCACTCTGTACATACCTACACACTCCCATCCCCTGCACTCTGTACATACCTACACACTCCCGTCCCCTGCACTCTGTACATACCTACACACTCCCGTCCCCTGCACTCTGTACATACCTACACACTCCCGACCCCTGCACTCTGTACATACATACATACACACTCCTGTCCTCTGCACTCTGTACATACATACACACTCCCGACCCCTGCACTCTGTACATACATACATACACACTCCTGTCCCCTGCACTCTGTACATACATACATACACACTCCTGTCCCCTGCACTCTGTACATACATACATACACACTCCTGTCCCCTGCACTCTGTACATACATACATACATACACACTCCTGTCCCCTGCACTCTGTACATACATACACACTCCTGACCCCTGCACTCTGTACATACATACACACTCCTGTCCCCTGCACTCTGTACATACATACACACTCCCGACCCCTGCACATACATACCACACACACCTGACCCCTGCACCTTATCGGAGGCCTCAGATTTCCCAGGATCTCGTTGGAAGGATTATGATGTCACCATTGCCTAGGCAGCACCACCACAGCCAGAAACTGCCATAGGTGCTTGTATACCTGAGGACCTGCAGTCATACAATTCTAAACCCCTGAATATAAATGGCAATAGTCATTAGTAAATATTTAGACTTTATCACTGAACACATCACCACCACAACCGCCCACAATACCACCAACAAAGTTTGACACAAATTGGCAGCATTGCCAGAGGTAAAGATGGCCGCCCCGGCGTGCCCACGCTGTACGTTACCTGTACAGGATGACGTCAAACATACTCCGCCCCTGCAGGTTGAGTAGGTGAGCGTACACGGCGCCCTCCCGCAGCCGCTCCGTGTCGTTGGTGATGAGCCCCTGCAGGAAGGCCGGGGTGTTCGGGCCTCGGAGCCGCAGCAGCCCCCGGTGCTCCCTCAGCGGGCAGCAGCTGCCGCTCAGCCGGCGGACCCACGGACGGCTCAGGACGGAGAGAAGCTGCGGCCGCGCCATGACTGGTGGGCGGGGCTCCCCGGCTCAGTCACGTGGATGTCCTTATCACGTGACGCGGCCCTTTAACGTCAGCGCGCCCCCTGCCGGCGGACAGTCGGTACTGCAGGCTGCCGAGCATTACAAAATGTGTCCATTCACTTCCAGCAGGAACAAAAGTTCGCAACAAAGTTTCCCCCAAACATTCTATATATATATATATATATATATATATATATATATATATATATATATATATATATATATATACACATATTATAGTAAAGACCCTAGAGAATAAAATGACGATCATTGCAAATTTTTATGTCACGCGGTATTTGTGCAGCACTTTTGCAAGTGCGATTTATTAGGAAAAAATACACTTTAATGAAATGAAAAAAAAAAAAAAAAACCTCAATAGTTACCCCAATTTTTTTGTATAACATAAAAGATGATGTTATGCCGAATAATCAGATACCCAACATGTCAGGCTTCAAAATTGCGCACACTTATGGAATTGCAACAAACTACGATACTTAAACATCTCCATAGGCGACGCTGTAAACGCCTTTCCGGGTTATCAGTTTAGAGCTACAGGGGAGGTCTAGCGCTAGAATTATCGCTCTCGCTCTAATGTTCGCGGCGATACCTCACATGTGTGGTTCGAGCACCGTTTACCTAGGCGAGCCCGCGACTTACGTATGAGTTCGCTTCTGTGCGCAAGCGTGGGGGGATGGGGGCGCTTTACTTTTCTTTTTTTATAATTTATTTTACTTTTTATTTTTACACTGGTTAATTTTTTTTTCCACTTTTACAGTGGAACCTTGGTTTACGAGTAACGCGGTTAACGAGCGTTTTGAAAGACGAGCAGCTTTTTTTTTTTTTTAATGCTGACTCGGTTTTCGAGCATTGTCTCGCAAAATGAGCAGAATTCAAGCAAATGGGGTGTGCAGTACCGCATTTGGCCAGAGGTGCGGGGGGGGGGGGGGCGCCGGCGACACTCAGAACGGTTCGGAGCTGTTCGGAAATACTCGGAAACACTCCCTAGTGATTCCGGGCCTTTCCGAGTTCAGCTGAGCTGTCTCCGAGTATTTTCGAGGCTCTCCGGCGCCCCCCCCCACCTCTGGCCACATGTGGTGTTGCATACAATAGAAGTCAATGCGTAACAAATTATCTTCGTTTCCATTGACTTCTATGGGGAAAATCGCTTTGATATGCGAGTGCTTTGGATTACAAGCATTCTCCTGGAACGGATTATGCTCGTAATCCGAGGTTCCACTGTATTCCATTTATTCCTATTACAAGGAATTTAAACCTCCCGTGTAATATAGATAAGGGATGACAGGTCCTCTTTATGGAGAGATCCGGGGTCAAAAAGATCCCAAATCTCTTCTTTACCTTTAAAAGCAAAAGATTTAAAAAAAAATGTTTTTGATCTTTCTTTTTTTTTTTTTTTTCTTCCAGCCTGGACAGGAAGTGACGTCATGGCGTTGCTCCAGTCCTCCAAAGCCATAGAGCCGATCAGAGAGTGTTAACTTTGATTGCTTATGGGAGCAGCCAGCTGCACCATCAGATCGTTTCTCGGGGCGAACCGGCAAAAACGATAAGCCTGAGAAACACCGGCGGGAGGGGGGGGGGACCTTAAAAAAAAAAAACGAATGCAGCCACCACATCTAATGATGGATAAGCTGCAATATATGATATTTTTGGTTTTGGTTTTTTTTTTTATTGCTGTAACCCCTTGCCCACCGGAGTCATTTTTTTTTCATGTTTCACACAACTGTTAAAATCCGCATTAGCTAGAAAGTTACTTAGGACCCCCGAACAGGATATACTTTTTTGAAAGCAGAAGAGGCCCCGGAGAATAAAATGGTGGCTGTTGGAAACTTTTATTTCGCACAATATTTGTGCAGCTGCATATCAATGCCGATTTTCAGGAAGAAATACACGAAAAAGAATTTTACAGCACACAGATACAACATAATACCCGATGTTTGGTAAAAATATGATGTTGAGTAAATTGATACCAAACATGTCAAGATTTAAAATTGTGAGTGGCTGCGGAATAATGTAAAACATCGGATTGCGAGTAACGCGGTTTACGAGCGTTTTGCAATACGAGCTGTTTTTTTTTTTTTTTTTCAAATCCTGACTCGGTTTGCGAGCGTTGGCCCGCAAGATGAACAGGATTCAAGCCACTGGGGTGTGTAGTACCTCATTTGGCCAGAGGTGTGGGGGGGGCGCCGGTGACGCACTCCGTTCCCAAGTGTCTCTGAGTGGTCTTCGAGCTTATCCGAGTGTCTCCGACGCCCCCCCCCCCCCCTACCTCTGGCCACATGCGGTTCTGCATAGACAAGCAGTGGCTGTGGAACGAATTAGCAGAGTTTCCATTGATTCCTATGAGGAAACTCGCTGTGATATACTGTGTGAGTGCTTTGGATTACAAGCATTCTTCTGGACCGAATTATGCTCAAAATCCGAGGTACTGCTGTAGTGACAAACCACGGGGCCTAAATTATTCATAGGTGACACTTTAAAAGCCTTTAGAGGTTATCAGTTTAGGCTTAACCATGATTAATGGCCATAGAATGCTCGCTCTGATGTTCGCGGCGATACCTCACATGTGTGCTGCGATCACTTTTTTCATGCATTTGTGTATATGTGTGGGGTCGGCCAGAGGTGTGGGGCTTTTGAAATTAATTTTTTTTTATTATTCAATTATTTTTATTAATTTAAACAAATCAAATTAATTATTAAATAAATGAATTATTTTTATTTAATTATATTTTTGCATTTTTTTTCCATTTAACTTTATTGCTATTTCAATGAGGCTAACAAGCCCCCTATATGAACACTTTGGGCAACTGACAGGTACTCTTTATCACTGTTTGCATACATTTGAATATATGAGTGGGGCCGGGGGTGCTTTTAATTTCTTTTTATTCAATTATTTTTATTAATTAATTTTAACTAATGAAATTAATTATTAAATTAATGAATTATTTTTATTTAATTATATTTTTGCATTTTTTTTCCATTTAACTTTATTGCTATTTCAATGAGGCTAACAAGCCCTCTATATGATAACTTTGGGCAAGTGACAGGTACTCTTTATCACTGTTTTCATGCATTTGCGTATATGCGTGGGGTCGGGGTGCTTTTAATTATTTTATTTCTATTTTTTTATTCAATTATTTTTACTAATTAATTTTAACTAATTAAATTCATTATTAAATGAATGAATTATTTTTATTTAATTACATTTTTGCATTTTTTTTTTTTTACATTTAACTTTATTGCTATTTCAATGAGGCTAACAAGCCCCCTAGATGAACACTTTGGGCAAGTGACAGGTACTCTTTATCACTGTTTGCATGCATTTGTGTATATGAGTGGAGCCGGGGGTGCTTTTAATTTTTTTTTATTCAATTATTTTTATTAATTAATTTTTCCTATAGCTCGGGCGGGAACTGGTTAAATAAATGTTTTATAATGAATATCTTTATATATATATATATATATATATATATATATATATATATATATATATATATATATATATATATATATATCCAGGCAGCAGATGGCTTTCTGCATTTTTGCACATTCCAGGATCATCTTTGTTTTTTGCTGAAAAAAATTCCCTGTTTACAGAGGTCAGTAGCTGAAGCTGATGTTTTACAAGTGAATGTCAGAGCAGTTACCCCCCTTTAGGAAAACAGTTTAACGTTGAGAATCTTTTGTGCACTGTGTAATAAAGACTTATTTGTAAATTACTCTGTGTGTGTATATATATATATATATATATATATATCAAGGTAAGGTCTGCTCGGGCCTGCAGCACACCACTCAGCGCCAAATAAATTAATTGATGTCAAAAGAGAGCACAACTAAAGACTGGGGGAGATGATACCACTCAGTATCTATACAGAGTGATCTAAAGGACAGCAGCCGTTTTAAAAAATCATAAGATTGAAAACAAATATTAATAATAATAGTATATATAAACCAGACAGGTAGACGTATACTACAAACAGCGCTAAATGTTGAGCAAAAATAAATATAAATCATGCGGCCAACTACGCACAAAAGTATTCAAACAGAGAGGTAGAGAGTCTGTGAAGTGCTCAGAAAAAAGTCCATCAGTGACAATACAGTCGTAACTCAGTGTGCGCCTTCCACCGGTCAGCAGAATTTCACCCTGTGTTGACACTCTCCCCCTAGGGGATCGAACTCACCAGATCTGCTAATTTTACAAGCATCCAAGAACAAAAGCAAAGGATCTTCTCAGCACCACTCTCTCAATACCACTCCTGGGGGTTCAGGAGGGAGGTCACAACTCCAAACAGATGAATGCCAAAAAGAGAAAATTGAGTGCACATAGCGTAATTCTGTTTATTAAATTGTACCCCACAATCTTCATAAAAAACCCCTCATTGTATATACGTACACAATAAAAGCAGTTAAACAAGCAAAAACGTAAATGGGTAGCGTGTCACCGTTCTGGAAACCGGCCGGTTCGATATCCAGGGGAACAGTTCACTTCCTGGTTGTGGATCAGGCCGAGGTGGAACGCATACCTCACTTCCGGCGTCGTGTAAGCCACGCACTGACGCGTTTCGTCATATCCTGACTTCGACAGAGGGCGTGGCTACACGGCGTCATTCAAGGCTTATATCACCCGCCCCAATCACAACTACCAATCGCGGAACAGCCGGCCCGACGTCAGGCGCACGACGTCAGACACGGAGCTCAGCGGTGGCTCAGCATAGGAAGCAAAGGGGGTGGGCATGTCAAACCTTGCTGCACATAGTCTGTGACTGTGGCGATGTGTCAGGATCAATGAGCGATCGCTCATCTCATAGGTCCACACAGCGCACATACCTACACAGTCACTAGCCGGCACAGCAAACAAAAATCACTGCAATACAGACAGACATGATTATATAAACTTGAAGATTACTCAGATATCAACATAATCTTAGTGATAGAGCGAACATTTACAAGCTATAATTTCATAAATATTTACATTTCAAGCTTAAGCATAATCGGGACCCGTCGGGTCTTAAGTTTTGGGGTATTGACCACCTCAAGCAGAAATGGAGGGGTTCTAATCTGGTTCGTGATCTCTCCAAAAGAGAGACCCAGTGGATATTCCTGGCTGATACCTTGTCGCCAAAGGGGTTAAACGTTGACCTAGACATCAACTGTTTTATCAGTGATTCCTAAAAGCAATTTTTTATTTATATATTTTTTTGGGCAATTTTATTGATTGCAGTGTCTATTATCTGAGTAAAGATTATCTCTGAAGCAGAGCTTTTTAATCAATGTTGATTATTTATTTATATTGTCATCTTTTTATGACCCCCAGTTTGACGTCTAGTATATATATGTGTGATATGTTGTCACCTCTGAAGGATATAGATTTATATTCCTTTTTCAGATACTGTTCCTTTTTTTGATACTGATGTTTTTTAATTTATCTATTTATTATCTGCATGCCCCTTGATCGGGATATGTTTTTTAATATATAATGTTCTTTTAACTAATTTCTCTTATGCTTGTAAATATTTATGAAATTATAGCTTGTAAATGTTCGCTCTATCACTAAGATTATGTTGATATCTGAGTAATCTTCAAGTTTATATAATCATGTCTGTCTGTATTGCAGTGATTTTTGTTTGCTGTGCCGGCTAGTGACTGTGTAGGTATGTGCGCTGTGTGGACCTATGAGATGAGCGATCGCTCATTGATCCTGACACATCGCCACAGTCACAGACTATGTGCAGCAAGGTTTGACATGCCCACCCCCTTTGCTTCCTATGCTGAGCCACCGCTGAGCTCCGTGTCTGACGTCGTGCGCCTGACGTCGGGCCGGCTGTTCCGCGATTGGTAGTTGTGATTGGGGCGGGTGATATAAGCCTTGAATGACGCCGTGTAGCCACGCCCTCTGTCGAAGTCAGGATATGACGAAACGCGTCAGTGCGTGGCTTACACGACGCCGGAAGTGAGGTATGCGTTCCACCTCGGCCTGATCCACAACCAGGAAGTGAACTGTTCCCCTGGATATCGAACCGGCCGGTTTCCAGAACGGTGACACGCTACCCATTTACGTTTTTGCTTGTTTAACTGCTTTTATTGTGTACGTATATACAATGAGGGGTTTTTTATGAAGATTGTGGGGTACAATTTAATAAACAGAATTACGCTATGTGCACTCAATTTTCTCTTTTTGGCATTCATCTGTTTGGAGTTGTGACCTCCCTCCTGAACCCCCAGGAGTGGTATTGAGAGAGTGGTGCTGAGAAGATCCTTTGCTTTTGTTCTTGGATGCTTGTAAAATTAGCAGATCTGGTGAGTTCGATCCCCTAGGGGGAGAGTGTCAACACAGGGTGAAATTCTGCTGACCGGTGGAAGGCGCACACTGAGTTACGACTGTATTGTCACTGATGGACTTTTTTCTGAGCACTTCACAGACTCTCTACCTCTCTGTTTGAATACTTTTGTGCGTAGTTGGCCGCATGATTTATATTTATTTTTGCTCAACATTTAGCGCTGTTTGTAGTATACGTCTACCTGTCTGGTTTATATATACTATTATTATTAATATTTGTTTTCAATCTTATGATTTTTTAAAACGGCTGCTGTCCTTTAGATCACTCTGTATAGATACTGAGTGGTATCATCTCCCCCAGTCTTTAGTTGTGCTCTCTTTTGACATCAATTAATTTATTTGGCGCTGAGTGGTGTGCTGCAGGCCCGAGCAGACCTTACCTTGATATTTGTTTGTCCTTTCTTGGCAGCCATGGATGCGTTGATGTTTTTGAGTAGTAGAACTATAGATATTGGAAATGTTTTTGCAGTTAATGAGCAGACCACTGCACAGACCAATATCAATAGTGTGCTTACCTCTTTGGGAAATGCATTAGAGAAACAAGTCCGCACATGGTGGGACATCTGTGCGTTTGAACAGTATGTTAAAGAAAAAATTATAGTTAGGA
The DNA here is from genome assembly GCF_042186555.1 of Aquarana catesbeiana. Classification (NCBI taxonomy): domain Eukaryota; kingdom Metazoa; phylum Chordata; class Amphibia; order Anura; family Ranidae; genus Aquarana; species Aquarana catesbeiana. The sequence continues at coordinate 15,784,894 of NC_133328.1, forward strand.
GCCTTAGGTGGGACGTAGTTCCCCAAGATGGGCTGGATGATCCGGAATCCATGAAAGAATGGTTTGATTTTTTTACAGGTATGGGATTCAAGTTGCAGGATTTGGTTCTTGCACGTAAACGAAAAAAGATGTCTATTTTAGAGGGTAAAATTAATGAGTTTCGCTTGCAACTAGATCCAATAAAAGATACACAACAAGTAGTGGACTTCAATGTCCGTATTAAAAAGAAACTTGAAAAGGTTGATAAAGATACGCAGAAAAAGAAAGCCAAGAAATTCCAGAGGGATCTGGCTGATTTCAGATCTGGCTCTGTATATCTTTGGCAACAAATCAAGAACAATGAGAATGTCCATTCTAGGAGAGGGTCTGCACAAACAGCACACCCCTCTATTAATTTACAAGGCTCTGTACCTTCTGAGGTGGATGGAGGAAGGGAGGATGTATCTAGCCGTCCCCCTCAGGCTTATTCCACCCCAGTTAGGAGTGGTAGAGGACGTGGTAGATCGGTTGATAGGAGAAATTTACCCACTGATACCCACTACCCCACACCCTCTAACAGCCATTACCAAGTCCCCGTTTATAACAGATACGAACCCCTGAGGGATAATGGTGATAGAACTAATTACCATTCCCCTCGTCCTTTTTTAGGGAGGGGGAGGGGTTGGCAGAAACGGGGTCGAGGTTATCCTCAACGCAGGGGGAGGCCCCCGTCCCATCCACAGCCGAGACAGTCCTATGCAGAACCACAATGGAAGGAGTACCCCCGTTGGGAGAGGAATTATGCCGAGAATCCCAATCCCTGGAGAGGAGAACAAGGGGCTGCAGGGCAGGGCGAAGGGCCCAGAAAAAGAAGGAGAGAGCAGGATTAGGGGGTATTTTTAACCTTAGTAGGGTGGTTTTATCACACAAGGAAACGAATATCTTGCATCTGGGTCTCAAATGCGGCCTTAAAAGGCCGATCAATAAGTTCAATGTGTTTATTGATGTACACAAGTACATTAGAAAGTTAAATATTAAAAAATACTTTCTGAATAAAAATTCCCAACCTGTCAACGCTACAAATCTGGCCTCGGTACCAATTGACAGTGGACTAAAGAATAAGTCATTGTTTAATCCCTTGAATAGTGCGAATCAGAATATAGATGTGTTTAAAGGACTAGTGACACGTGATCTAGAGCATATAGTACCGAAAAGGAAGGTAAACCCTCAGTACATATTAGATGGGATTAATATGCTTGAGAAAAGGAAGGAAATTGTCATTAGGCCTGCCGATAAGGGAGGAGGTGTAGTAATTTTAGATAAGCAGTTTTATCACGATCAACTCACTGAAATGCTGAACGATAGCAATACCTATGTGAAATTGGCGAAAGATCCTACCGTACAGTATGAGAAAGATCTGAGAATTCTAGTTGAGAGTGGGTATGCTTCAGGTGTCCTTTCTCATCGTGAGAGGAAATACCTTGTGCCGAGTAGTAGTAGGATCCCTACGATCTACACTCTACCAAAGATACATAAAGATTTGAATAACCCTCCCGGCAGGCCTATTGTGAATGGGATTGGTTCCATTACATCTCGTATGGGCCAATACCTAGACCATTTCCTACAAGACAGTGTTGTGTGTACCAAGGCGTATCTTAGAGACACTAAAAGTCTTCTACAAATCTTGCAGCAGATTGACCTAACTGGGAAACAAGAAGTTTATCTAGTAACTGCTGATGTGGCATCACTTTACTCAGTGATCCAACATGACGATGCCCTCTTAGCGCTTAATTGGGCTCTATCTCAGCGGGATGACCTGCCACACAGACATAAAGTCTTTATTAGGAATGCTCTGGATTTTTGTTTAGGCCATAATTTCTTTTGGTTTGACGGCCAGTTCTATTCTCAATGTAGAGGTGTAGCTATGGGGGCCAAGTTTGCCCCCAGTATAGCAAACTTGTTTATGGGGGAGTGGGAGGACAAAACTATTTTTTCGGTTGCCCGCCACCAGCTATTGCTATACAGGAGGTATATAGACGACTTATTCTTTATCTGGGATGGTACTAGTGATAGCCTCCATGAATTTTTGAGAGAACTTAATTCTAACACTAATAATATTGTATTAACCAGTGAGGCCAGTAAGAGTGACATACACTTCTTGGATGTCACTATTTTTAGGAAAGGGAATGGTCTGGCAACCAAAGTTTACTTCAAGCCCACCGACTCTAACAGCTACTTACCTATCACGAGTGGCCACCATCCGATGTGGCTTAAGAACATTCCCAAGGGCCAATTAACGAGAATAAAAAGGAATTGTTCGGAAGATACGGATTTTCTAGTGCAAGCCCAGGTTTTAAAGAAGAAATTCATGGAGAAGGGGTATCAAGAGACGATGCTGGACTCCATTATACATGAACTAGCTCTCCAACCTAGAGCCGCCTTGCTGGATGAGGCTCCACTCGTAATGGCTAGAGAAAGCCACGAATGGAGCTTTATATCAGAGTTCCATTCCCAGTATAGGGAGGTTGAGGACATTATTATGTCCCATTGGCATGTTTTACTGATGGATAGAGTTCTACACTCGGTTTTGCCACACAGACCCAAGTTTATTTACAGGAAGTCTCTGAGTATTGCCGATAAAATAGTGCAGAAAGTACTTGACCCCCCGTCCAGGTTGCCCACTTTCTGGGATAGAAAAGGTTTTTTTAGCTGTAGACGATGTCGAGCTTGCAGAGAGGTCAATAGTCCTCTCAGGGCTGTGGAAAATTTTAGGTCGACCTCTAATGGCAGGGAATTTGCCATTGGTGAATTCATCACATGCAATACGTCCCACGTGGTGTATGCTCTTCAATGCCCATGCGATTTGATCTATATTGGGCGCACAAAAAGGCTTTTAAGAGTAAGAATTGCTGAGCACATAGCCAATATCAAACTGGGCTTTAAAGACCATAACGTCTCTTTACATTTCAAGCTTAAGCATAATCGGGACCCGTCGGGTCTTAAGTTTTGGGGTATTGACCACCTCAAGCAGAAATGGAGGGGTTCTAATCTGGTTCGTGATCTCTCCAAAAGAGAGACCCAGTGGATATTCCTGGCTGATACCTTGTCGCCAAAGGGGTTAAACGTTGACCTAGACATCAACTGTTTTATCAGTGATTCCTAAAAGCAATTTTTTATTTATATATTTTTTTGGGCAATTTTATTGATTGCAGTGTCTATTATCTGAGTAAAGATTATCTCTGAAGCAGAGCTTTTTAATCAATGTTGATTATTTATTTATATTGTCATCTTTTTATGACCCCCAGTTTGACGTCTAGTATATATATGTGTGATATGTTGTCACCTCTGAAGGATATAGATTTATATTCCTTTTTCAGATACTGTTCCTTTTTTTGATACTGATGTTTTTTAATTTATCTATTTATTATCTGCATGCCCCTTGATCGGGATATGTTTTTTAATATATAATGTTCTTTTAACTAATTTCTCTTATGCTTGTAAATATTTATGAAATTATAGCTTGTAAATGTTCGCTCTATCACTAAGATTATGTTGATATCTGAGTAATCTTCAAGTTTATATAATCATGTCTGTCTGTATTGCAGTGATTTTTGTTTGCTGTGCCGGCTAGTGACTGTGTAGGTATGTGCGCTGTGTGGACCTATGAGATGAGCGATCGCTCATTGATCCTGACACATCGCCACAGTCACAGACTATGTGCAGCAAGGTTTGACATGCCCACCCCCTTTGCTTCCTATGCTGAGCCACCGCTGAGCTCCGTGTCTGACGTCGTGCGCCTGACGTCGGGCCGGCTGTTCCGCGATTGGTAGTTGTGATTGGGGCGGGTGATATAAGCCTTGAATGACGCCGTGTAGCCACGCCCTCTGTCGAAGTCAGGATATGACGAAACGCGTCAGGGCGTGGCTTACACGACGCCGGAAGTGAGGTATGCGTTCCACCTCGGCCTGATCCACAACCAGGAAGTGAACTGTTCCCCTGGATATCGAACCGGCCGGTTTCCAGAACGGTGACACGCTACCCATTTACGTTTTTGCTTGTTTAACTGCTTTTATTGTGTACGTATATACAATGAGGGGTTTTTTATGAAGATTGTGGGGTACAATTTAATAAACAGAATTACGCTATGTGCACTCAATTTTCTCTTTTTGGCATTCATCTGTTTGGAGTTGTGACCTCCCTCCTGAACCCCCAGGAGTGGTATTGAGAGAGTGGTGCTGAGAAGATCCTTTGCTTTTGTTCTTGGATGCTTGTAAAATTAGCAGATCTGGTGAGTTCGATCCCCTAGGGGGAGAGTGTCAACACAGGGTGAAATTCTGCTGACCGGTGGAAGGCGCACACTGAGTTACGACTGTATTGTCACTGATGGACTTTTTTCTGAGCACTTCACAGACTCTCTACCTCTCTGTTTGAATACTTTTGTGCGTAGTTGGCCGCATGATTTATATTTATCTTTGCTCAACATTTAGCGCTGTTTGTAGTATACGTCTACCTGTCTGGTTTATATATACTATTATTATTAATATATATATATATATATATATATATATATATATAGTTGTGCTCATAAGTTTACATACCCTGGCAGAATTTATGATTTCTTGGACATTTTTCAGAGAATATGAATGATAACACAAAAACATTTCTTTCACTCATTTATTATCAATCAACTGTGTTTACTTTTTTTAAATCATAGTGACAACAGAAACTACCCAAATGACCCTGATCAAAAGTTTACATACCCCAGTTCTTAATATCGTGTATTGCCCCCTTTAACATCAATGACAGCTTGAAGTCTTTTGTGGTATTTGTGGATGAGGCTCTTTATCTTCTCAGATGGTAAAGCTGCCCATTCCTCTTGGTAAAAAGCCTCCATTTCCTGTAAATTCTTGGGCTGTCTTACATGAAATGCACATTTGAGATCTCCCCAGAGGGGCTCAATGATATTGAGGTCAGGAGACTGAGATGACCACTCCAGAACCTTCACTTTATTCTGCTGTAGCCAATGACAGGTGGACTTGGCCTTGTGTTTTGGATCATTGTCATGTTGGAATGTCCAAGTACGTCCCGTGTGCAGCTTCCTGGCTGATGAATGCAAATGTTCCTCCAGTATTTTTTAAAAACATACTGCATTCATCTTGCCAACAATTTTGGCCAAATTTCCTGTGCCTTTGTACCTCACACATCCCCAAAACATCAACGATCCACCTCCGTGTTTCACAGTAGGAATGGTGGACCTTTCATCATAGGCCTTGTTGACTCCTCTCCAAATGTAGCGTTTATGGTTGTGGCCAAAAAGCTTAATTTTGGTCTCATCACTCCAAATGACTTTGTGCCAGAAGGTTTGAGGCTTGTCTCTGTGCTGTTTGGCGTATTGTAAGCGGGATACTTTGTGGCATTTGCGTAGTAATGTCTTTCTTCTGGTGACTCGACCATGCAGCCCATATTTCTTCAAGTGCCTCCTTATTGTGCATCTTGAAACAGCCACACCACATGTTTTCTAGGGAGTCCTGTATTTCACCTGAAGTTATTTGTGGGTTTTTCTTTGCATTCCGAAGAATTCTCCTGGCAGTTGTGGCTGAAATTTTAGTTGATCTACCTGACCGTGGTTTGGTTTCAATAGAACCCCTCATTTTCCACTTCTTGATTAGAGTTTGAACACTGCTGATTGGCATTCTCAATTCCTTGGATATCTTTTTATATCCCTTTCCTGTTTTATACAGTTCAACGACCTTTTCCCGCAGATCCTTTGACAATTCTTTTGCTTTCCCCATAACTCAGAATCCAGAAACTTCAGTGCAGCACTGGATGAAAGATGCAAGGGTCTGTCAGGAGTCCAGAAACGCAATGACCTTTTATATACACACTAATTACAAGCAAACAGATCACAGGTGAAGATGGTTACCTTTAATATCCATTCAAACCCCTTTGTGTCAACTTGTGTGCATGTTATCAGGCCAAAATCACCAGGGTATGTAAACTTTTGATCAGGGTCATTTGGGTAGTTTCTGTTGTGATTATGATTTAAAAAGAGTAAACACAGTTGATTGATAATAAATGGCTTCAGCCAAACACTAACCATGAGTGAAAGAAATGTTTTTGTGTTATTCATATTCTCTGAAAAATGGCCAAGAAATCATAAATTCTGCCAGGGTATGTAAACTTATGAGCACAACTGTGTGTGTGTGTATATATATATATAAACACTATACAGTATATTGTCAATAGTATTGGGACGCCTGCCTTTCCACGCACATGAACTTTAATGGCCTCCCAGTCTTAGTCCGTAGGGTTCAATATTGAGTTGGCTCCGCCCTTTGCAGCTATCACAGCTTCAACTCTTCTGGGAAGGCCGTCCACAAGGTTTAGGAGTGTGTCTATGGGAATGTTTGACCATTCTTCCAGAAGAGCATTTGTAAGGCACTGATGTTGGACGAGAAGGCCTGGTTTGCAGTCTCCACTCTAATTCATCCCAAAGGTGCTCTATCAGGTTGAGGTCAGGACTAGAGGTTGAGCGATATGGGTCTTTCTCTGGCCGATGCCGATATTTAGAAATTGCGATGGCCAATATGTTAGGCCGTTTTTTTTCTTTTTTTTTTTTTTTTCCCCCTTCATCTCATAAAATCTAACAGTTAAGTAATAAGAAGTGATACAGAACATTTCTTACCCACTTAAGCCCAGAGCCTCTTTCTGAGATTTGTTGTTTACAAGTTAAAAACAGTTTTGTTTTTTTTTTTGCTAGAAAATTACTTAGAACCTCCAAACATTATTTTTTTTTTCCCTAACACCCTAGAGAATAAAATGGCGGTCGTTGCAAAACTTTCTGTCACACTGTATTTGCGCAGCGGTCTTAAAAGTCTGAGATACCTCCACTAGATGGCAGCAAAGTACACACTGATTTCAATTGTCTGAGATGCATCCACTAGATGGCAGCAAAGTACACACCGAGTGCAAAAGTGTGAGATACATCCACTAGATGGCAGCAAAGTACATACTGATTGCAATAGTCTCTAAGATACACCATATTGTCAAAAGTATTGGGACACTTGCTTTTACATGCACAAGCCCAACCCCTTAGAAACTAACACCACACCAGAATCCCCCCCCCCCCCCCCTCTACCAAATTATTTGGACCAGAGCACAAAACAAGGTCCATAAAGACATGGATGAGCGAGTTTGGAGCCGAGGAACTTGACTGGCCTGCACAGAGTCCTGACCTCAACCCGATAGAACACCATTGGGATAATTTAGAGCGGAGACCACGAGCCAGGCCTTCTCGTCCAACATCAGCGCCTGGCCTCATAATTGCGCTTCTGGAAAAACAGTCAAACACTCCCATAGACACAAAAATAACAATAAACCTGCGCATACCAATAAAAATGACAAGCAGCTTACACAGTATACTGGTGGAAAAAAATGACACATAACAGGAAAGGGTGCAGCGCTAAATAATTGAGGTTGTTTGAAGACAAAAGTTCATAACAAGAGGAATCCAGAATATGTGATTTCTGAGTGGTGAAGAAGAAATCTTGTGAGGAATCCTCCACCAGCGGGTACAAACACACACTGCCCCCTACCGTGAGAATGTGGACCACCCATACCCATAGACACACTCCTAAACCTTGTGGACAGCCTTCCCAGAAGAGTTGAAGCTGTTATAGCTGCAAAGGGCGGAGCCAACCCAATATTGAACCCAACGGACTAAGACTGGGATGGCATTGAAGTTCATGTGTGTGTAAAGGCAGGCGTCCCAATACTTTTGACAATATAGTGTGCATCCACTAGATGGCAGCAAAGTACACAGCAATGGTGTGTCCCCTACTACACTGCAGTGATCATTTTACACTTGCAACATTTTAACTTTGTAGCAAATCACAAAGGCGAGAGAGGCTGCAGCAGGGGCTGATCTGTGTCAGACATTTGTTAACTGCAGAGACACCGGGATTTACATGATTTGCGTCACCTCTGCGCTGTTCAGATGGTGATCCTGGATGATGCCCCCACTAAAGATGGTACTGGCCTTCTGGAGAACTGAAAACACCTTTTTATTGGTGCTCCCTTTATTGTGTTTGAATATTTGTCATTAGATATAATCAGATGTGAAGCTGGACTCACAGCTGGCTTTTTTTTTTTTTTTTTTTTACCTCAATTCTATCTTTTACATTTCAGCTAAAATGTGTATATGTGATCCAACGACTAACTAAGAAATGGGGTTCTGGTTGGTTTACAGCCCCCCTAAAGTCAGATTTTTTTTTCCAATGCGAGAATAGGGTAAAGCTGAGGCTGGGAAGGTCAGCAGGCATTGTGTGCGATGGCAGGTTAGATGTTTTAGTGTCAGCACTTCCACGATTATTATTATACAGGATTTATATGACGCCAACAGTTTACGCAGCGCTTTACAATATAAATTACAGATTTATTTTTATCTATTTTTAACCACTTAAGGACCGAGCCTCGTTCTGAGATTTGGTGTTTACAAGTTAAAATCATTTTTTTTTTTTTTTGCTAGAAAATTACTTAGAACCCCCCAAACATTATATATATTTTTTCCCAGACACCCTAGAGAAAAAACATGGCGGTCGTCTATGTCACACCGAATTTGCGCAGCAGTCTCACATTTTTTGGGGGAAAAAAACACCTTTTTTTTAATTAAAAAAAGACAACAGTAAAGTTAGCCCAATTTTTTTTTTTTTATATTGTGAAAGATAATGTTACGCCGAGTAAATTGATACCCAACATGTCACGCTTCAAAATTGCGTCCGCTCGTGGAATGGCGACAAACTTTGACCCTTAAAAATCTCCATAGGCGATGTTTAAAAAATTCTACAGGTTGCATGTTTTGAGTTACAGAGGAGGTCTAGGGCTAGAATTATTGCTCTCGTTCTAACGATCGCGGCGATACCTCACATGTGTGGTTTGAACACAGTTTTCATATGCAGGGAGCGACTTACTTATTCGTTCGCTTCTGCGCACGAGCTCGACGGGATGGGGCGCGTAAAAGTTTTTCATTATTTTTTTTTACTTTTAATTTTTTATTTTTACACTGTCTTTTTAACCGCTTCAGCCGCGGAAGGATTTACCCCCCTTCCTGATCAAAGCCATTTTTTTTTGCGATACAGCACTGCGTCGCTTTAACTGACAATTGTGCGGTCGTGCGACGCTGTACCCAAACAAAATTTACGTCCCCTTTTTCCCCCACAAATAGAGCTTTCTTTTGGTGGTATTTGATCACCTCTGCGGTTTTTATTTTTTGCGCTATAAACAAAAAAAAGCGACAATTTTGAAAAAAAAGCAATTTTTTTTACTTTTTGTTATAATAAATATCCTAAAAAATATATATAAAAAAATATATATGTATAAAAAAAAAAAAAAACGAATTTCTTCCTCAGTTTAGGCCGATACGTATTCTTCTACATATTTTTGGTAAAAAAAAAAAAAAAATTGCAATAAGCGTATATTGATTGGTTTTCACAAAAGTTATCGCGTCTACAAAATAAGGGCATAGGTTTATGCCATTTTTGTTATTAATTTTTTATTTTTATTAGTAATGGCGGCGATCTGCGATTTTTATCATGACTGCGAGATTGAGGCGGCCAATCGGACACTATTGACTTTTATGCATGGGAACTGTCGACGTCCAATAGGACGAAACGTACGTCGGAAGGTCGACGCGCTGACGTCATCGTTTCCATCCTAATCTCGTTGAACGGGTGTATGCAAGCCGGCCGGCTGTTTCTGTGATTTTTAACCAAGATTTTATGTAAGTGTATTTACCACATTTTAATTAATAAATAACCATACGGATTCACACTATGGAGGAAATTTTTCATTTTTCTGGGTTCCCCTGGCATGCTGTCTGAGGTTCGCTGTGAGAAAGTTCCTGCCTACCCCTTCCTTGTGAGGAGATCCAAGGAGTTGTGTCCCCTGTGTGGATATCCATTGATAAGCTGTTATCTAGCTTACCTCTGGTAAGCTATATCTATTAAGGTGGAGGATTTCTCACTGGGTGTTGAGTGTTTAACCGTTTGACCACCTATTCCATCTGCTCTGGCTCCAAGGATTTATTTCCTTTGAACATTTCTACCACACCTTTGGATATACTTTTGCTATTTGACACATACAATTCCAACATTGCAATTTTGTGTCATATCTGGTTCACCACATTTTCCATATATTCCCACTATATGGTTTATACTTAAGCACATTTATTTTCGATTATTTGATTGATTGAATTTTGTAATATTCACATAATTATATATATTGTTTAATATACATTCATTATAATACCCTACACGGCGAGAAACGCGGCAAAGAAGTCTCCCTGACCCTTTTCTCAAAAAAATGTGATGCATCGATCCGCATGGTCCTTTGGCACCGTGCAATTTGGCATGCGCGGAAACGCATGCGTTATCAGATGCGTGGGGCTGCCTGTAGCAATTAATGGCATCGCCGCACGTCTCTCTATAGGGAAACGCGTTCCTGTGGATGTTTGGAAAGGGCGCGACACGCAAAAGGTGTAAACCTAACCTTGCTGCTACTCTGATCTCTCCTCCTATCAGCATGCAATTTCTCAAACCATGACACATGCTCCTTCTCCCTCTCCCAGTCTGAACCCTGCTGTGCAGTTATTTTGAACACACACACACATACACACATACTAGGGACAATTTTCCTACCGGCATCTCTTTAACCAGTTCCCACCCGGGCCTATAGTCAAATGACGGCCAGGTGGGACATCCGTTGTTCCGGGTGGACGTCTTTTTTTATTTTTTAGAATTCTCATGATACTGCAGCAGGTCGGCTCGTTCCCGCGAATCGCCGTAGCTGTACGTCGGTCCGTTTTACAGCTATAGCAGGCGCATGCGTCCGCTGCACGGCAGGGGAGCTAATGCGCGTGGCCACCTGCGATCGCTCCACAGAGAGCCAGAATCGGGATCTGTCATCGTAAACTAACATATCCCCATATGACCGGGAAATACAGAGTGATCGTCTATTCCTAGTGATCAGGAACAGCGATCTCTCTCCTCCTCCATTCAGTCCCCCCCCCCCCCCACAGTTAGAAACACCTCCCAGGGAACACATTTAACCCCTTGATCGCCCCCCTAGTGTTAACCCCTTCCCTGCCAGTGACATTTATACAGTAATCGGTGCATTTTTATCGCTGTATAAATGTCAATGGTCCCAAAAAAATGTGTCCGATCTGTCCGCCGCAATGTCGCAGTCCCACTAAAAATTGCTGATCACCGCCATTACTAGTAAAAAAAAAAAAAAAATTACAATAAAAATGCCATAAATCTATCCCCTATTTTGTAGACGCTATAACTTTTGCGCAAACCAATCAATATACGCTTATTGCGATTTTTTTTTTTTTTTTACCAAAAAATATGTAGCAGAATACGTATCGGCCTAAACTGATGAAGAACATTTTTTTTAGAATATTTATTATAGCAAAAAGTAAAAAATATTGTTGTTTTTTTTTCAAAATTGTCGCTTATTGGGATTTTTTTCTACCAAAAATATGTAGCAGAATACATATAAATACCTAAATTTAGAAAGAAATTAGATATTTTACATTTTTTTTTATTGGATATGTTTTATAGCAGAAACCAACAATTATTATTTATTTTTTTTCAAAATTGTAGGATTTATTTTGTTTATCCTGTCCCCACTTCTGGGAGCCTCAGCTGCGGATATTTGCGTCACCGCGCAGGCTGCCTTCTCCTTCCCCAGGTCACTGGGCCAGTAGGAGAGAGGAGCGGAGCCTCACGCATGCGCAGTAGGGTTCCCGGCGTGAAGCCACAAGGCTACACTGCTGGGTTCCCTTACTTTCAATGGGGGCGGCAGCAGCACCCAACAGGTGCTGTGCCGAAATCGCTGGACAGCAGGACAGGTAAGTGTCCGATTATTAAAAGCCAGCAGCTGCAGTATGTGTATATAGTATGTGTATATAGTATGTGTATATAGTATGTGTATATAGTATGTGTATATAGTATGTGTATATAGTATGTGTAGCTGCTGGCTTTTCATTTTTGCAGCGGTGGGCGGAGCTCCGCTTTAATGGCTGTGTGTTGAGTTATTTTGAGAGGACAGCAAATTTACACTGTTATACAAGTTGTACACTCACTACTTTACATTGTAGACAAGTGTCATTTCTTCAGTGTTGTCACATGAAAAGATACAAGAAAAGATTTACAAAAATGTGAGGGGTGCACTAACTTTTGTCAGATACTGTATATCCCATAGTTTGTGGACTCTTTATCTTTCCTACAGACTAAATAATTTACACTGTTTTGGGTTATTTTCACCAAAGAAATGTAGCAGAATACATTTTGGCCTAAATTTACGGAAAAAAAAATTATTTATTTGCAAATTTTATAACAGAAACGAAGAAAACTTAATTTTTTCCAAACTTTTCGGTCTTTTTTCATTTATATTACAAACAATAGAAAACCGGGAAGTGATTAAATGCCACCAAAAAAAAGCTCTATTTGTGTGAAAAAAATGATACAAATGTCATACGGGTACCTTATTGCATGGCCGCGCAATTGTCATTTAGCCACTTCCTGCCTGGCCTATAGCAGATTGACGGCCGGGCGGTGGTTCGGTTATCCTGACTGGACATCATGTGACTTCCTTCAGGATAACAGCTGCCGGCGCGCCCGTGGGGGGCATGCATCGCGGTGATCGGTGGAGCGGTGTGTCAGTCTGACACACCGCTCCACCGATCTCGGTAAAGAGCCTCTGGCGGAGGCTCTTTACCACGTGATCAGCCGTGTCCAATCACGGCTGATCACGATGTAAACAGGAAGAGCCGGTGATCGAGCCTTTCCTCACTTGCGTCTGACAGACACAAGTAGAGGAGAGCCGATCGGCGGCCCTCCTGACGGGGGGGGGGGGTCTGCGCTGATTGTTTATCAGCGCGGCCCCCCCCTCGGATCCCGCCCAGGACCACCATCATGCCACCCAGGACCACCAGGATGGCCATCCACACTGGACCACCAGGTATGCCCCCCCTAGACCACCAGGGAAATCTGTGCCAAGGCAGCTGCCAATCAGTGCCCACTCACAATGCCTACCACTGCCAGTGCCACCAGGGATGCCTATCAGTGCTGCATATCAGTACCGCGTATCAGTGCCACGTATCAATGCCCATCAGTGCACATCAGTGCCACGTATCAATGCCCATATGTGCCCAGCAGTGCCGCCTATCAGTGCCTGTCAGTGCCCAGCAGTGCCGCCTATCAGTGCCACCCATAAGTACCCATCTTTGCAGCCTTTCAGTGCCCATCAGCGTCACCTATCAGTGCCCAGCAGTGCGCACCAGTGCCACCCATGAGTGCCCATCAGTGCCGCCTACCAGTGCCGCATATCAGTGCCCATGGTCGGTGCCTGTCAGTGCCCGCTCATTGGTGCCACCTTATCAGTGCCCGTCAGTGCCGCCTTATCAGTGCCCATCAGTGAAGGAGAAAACTTACGTATTTACAAAATTTTATAACAGAAACAAAAGCAAAACTTTTATTTTTTTTTTAATTTTAGGTCTTATTTTATTTGTTTAGCAAAAAATAAAAACCGCAGAGGTGATCAAATACCACCTAATGAAAGCTCTATTTGTGGGAACAAAATTACAAAAATTCTGTTTGGGTACAGCGTAGCATGACCGCGCAATTGTCATTTAAACAGCGCAGAAAGCTGAAAATTGGCCTGGGCAGGAAGGGGGTAAAAGTGCCCCTGAGCCACGGTGCTGCCCAATGGGACATACAGATCTCCTAAAGTGACCCCTGCGCTGTGTGTATACATTGTTGCAATTGGGATGTACAGTGTATACATATTTTGGATCTATAGGATTAAGATATCAGTGAGTACAGATTTTTCTGGAGATGTAGGAATGGTGACGTCCCTGTTGTGCTGTCCATATAAAGTTATTATTATTATTTGGATAGTGGCCTCCCTTTATCCCCATGAAGTAGACAGAGAAGATCTGCGCAGGGCCGTGATGGAGGACTGAACTATGCTGTGAATTCTCTGGCTCACTGTTTGCTCCTTCGGAGGATCCGCGGGCTGTGCGGAGTGCTGGGCTCTCTGCCTGTACACACACAAACTGCCTCATTCTTGTCTGGTTTATATCTTCTGCTCTGGATTGTTTTCATAAACTCTCTTTACGTGTCATCTGCTGTGCATGTGAGCATGAAAAACCTCTTCGGAGATTCTGTTTTGTATTTATTTATACATTTCTGTGTTCCTTTTCTGGATCTTTAAAACTGGGAAGATTCGGTAGCCTCAGGAACAGAGGCAGGTCATCATTAAGGCTTTTTAGCATCTGTCAGGGGCCAGGGGTACAGAGTGTCCTGGGAGACTGGAGGCTGGAGCAAGCCCAGCATCTGTCATGTACCAGGGGTATGGAGGATCCAGGGACAAGGGAGGCTGGAGCAAGCCCAGCATCTGTTACTGACCAGGGGTACAGAGAGTCCAGGGAGAATGGAGGCTGGAGCAAGCCCAGCATCTGTTACTGACCAGGGGTACAGAGTGTCCAGGGAGAATGGAGGCTGGAGCAAGCCCAGCATCTGTCATGTACCAGGGGTACAGAGGATCCAGGGACAAGGGAGGCTGGAGCAAGCCCAGCATCTGTTACTGACCAGGGGTACAGAGGATCCAGGGACAAGGGAGGCCAGGGCAAGCCCAGCATCTGTTACTGACCAGGGGTACAGAGAGTCCAGGGAGAATGGAGGCTGGAGCAAGCCTAGCATCTGTCATGTACCAGGGGTACAGAGGATCCAGGGACAAGGGAGGCCGGAGCAAGTCCATCATCAGTCACAGACCAGGGGTACAGAGGATCCAGGGACAAGGGAGGCCGGAGCAAGTCCATCATCAGTCACAGACCAGGGGTACAGAGGGTCCAGGGACAAGGGAGGTTGGAGCAATCCCAGCATTTTCACAGACCAGGGGTAGAGAGGGTCCAGGGACAAGGAAGGCCAGAGCAAGCCTAGCATCTGTCAAAGACCAAGGGTACAAAGGGTCCAGGGACAAGGGAGGCCAGAGCAAGCCCGCCATCAGACAAGGGGTACAGAGGGTCTGGGGACAAGGAAGGCCAGAGCAAGCCTAGCATCTGTCATTGACCAGCATTATAGATGGTCCAGGAACAAGGGAGGCCAGAGCAAGCCTGGCTTCTGTCACAGACCAGGGGTACAAAGGGTCCAGGGACAAGGGAGGCCGGAGCAAGCCCAGCATCTGTCACAGACCAGGATTAGAGAGGGTCCAGGGACAAGGGAGGCCAGAGCAAGCCCAGCATCTGTCACAGACCAGGGATACAGAGCGTCCAGGGAGAAGAGAGGGTGAAGAAAGCCCAACATCAGTCACTGACCAGGGGTACAAAGGGTCCAAAGACAAGGGAGGTTGGAGCAAGCCCTGCATTTTCAGAGACCAGCGGTAGAGAGGGCCCAGAGACAAGAGAGGCCAGAGCAAGCCCAGCATCTGTCATGGACTAGGGGTACAGAGGGTCCAGGAACAAGGGAGGCCAGAGCTAGCCCAGCATCAGCCACGGACCAGGGGTACAGAGGGTCCAGGGACAAGGTAGGCCTGAGCAAGCCCAGCATCTTTCACGGACCAGGGTTACAGAGGGTCCAGGGACAAGGGAGGCCAGAGCAAGCCCAGCATCTTTCACGGACAAGGGTTACAATGGGTCCAGGGACACGGGAGGACAGAGCAAGCCCAGCAACTGTCACAGACTAGGGGGACAGAGGGTCCAGAGAGAAGGGAGACTGGAGCAAGCCCAGCATCAGTCACAGACCAGGGGTACAGAGGGTCCAAGGACAAATGAGGTAGGATCAATCCCAGAATTTTCACAGACCAGGGGTAGAGAGGGTCCAGGGACAAGAAAGGTCAGAGCAAGCCTAGCATCTGTCACAGACCAGGGATAGAAAGTGTCCGGAGAGAAGGGAGGCCAGAGCAAGCCTAGCATCTGTAACAGACCAGGGATAGAGAGTTTCCAGGGACAAGTGAGGCCAGCAAGACCAGCATCAGACCAGGGGTACAGAGGGTCCAGGGACAAGGAAGGCCAGAGCAAACCCAGCATCTGTCACAGACCAGGGATACAGAGGGTCCAGGGACAAGGGAGGCCAGAGCAAACCCAGCATCTGTCATGGATCAGGGATAGAGAGGGTTCAGGAACAAGGGAGGCCAGAGAAAGCCTAGCATCTGTCACAGACCAGGGGTACAGAGGGTCCAGGGACAAGGGAGGCCAGAGCAAGCCTAGCATCTGTCACAGACTAGGGGTACAGAGGGTCCAGGGAGAGGGAAGGCTGGAGCAAGCCTAGCATCTGTCACATACCAGGGGTACAGAGTGTCATGAGTGAAGGAAGACTGGAGCAAGCCCAGCATCTGTCATGGACCAGGGGTACAAATGGTACAGGGACAAGGCATGCCAAAGCAGCCTGAGATCTGCCCCTGCCTATGGTAGATTACAATAATTCCACAATTTACACTAATCTGTATGCCATAAGATTAACTGTCCCATTCTCTGTCAGCCACCCGCTGCAAGTACAGAGAACACCAGGGGGCAGCAACACAATTCAAACACCCAGATATACAACCGAGCATACAGGCACTAGTTATATAATGCAACAATCTCTCTTTGAGTATGAATTTTTAGATTTTAGCTTATCTCCGCAAATGTAATGTGGCATGTTGTTCTTGGCACCAAAAAATCCCTCATCCAATTAAAGCGGAGTTCAACCCAAAAGTGGAACTTCCGCTCATCCGATCCCTCCCCCCCTCCGGTGCCACAATTGGCACCTTTCAGGGGGGAGGGGTGTGCAGATACCTGTCTAATACAGGTATTTGCACCAACTTCCGGGAATAGACTGCTGCGGGAGTCACGCCCCTGCCCGCACCCCCCCCCCCGTCTCCTGGGAAACACACAGGACCAAGGACAGCGGGGACCAGTTAGAACGCGCAGCGCAACTCGCGCATGCGCAGTAGGGAACCGGGGAGTGAAGCCGCAACGCTTCACTTCCTGATTCCCTCACCGAGGATGGCGCGGCAGCTGCCAAGACCCGAGCGAAGGATCGGCTTCGACTGCCAACATCGCTGGACCCTGGGACAGGTGAGTGTCCATTTATTAAAAGTCAGCAGCTGCAGTATTTGTAGCTGCTGGCTTTTAATATTTTTTTTTTTTTTTTTAGGTGGACTTCCGCTTTAACCAGTTTCAACCTGCCCACAGTATATTTACTGCGAGCAGGCGGTACGGGCAGGCTGGAGCGGATTGCGTCTCCCAATACCCGGCCTGGTGATCATGTGATCTATGCAATCACATGATCACAATGTCAACAAAGCAGTTATGAATGAATGTCATTCATAACAGCTGTGCTTCCTATACAGCGATGCTTTGGGAGTCATGCTTGTAACTGTCAGCATTGCAAAGCCTCATGGGACTTGCAGTTCTGCAACAGCTGGAGGGCCACAGGTTGAGCACCCATGTGCAATTTTTGAAATTAAATGAATAGTAGCAACCAGTGGCAGCTGGTGGTATATTTTTTTTTTTGGGGGGGGGGGTGGCAATCCACTTACCCCATCTAGGTCGCCCTGCGCCACCTTTTCCTCCGCATCAGGGCGGCTTCCCCTGCGTCTCCTCCCTCCTCGGCGGCCAATAGGATCGCTTCTCCTGTCGGCCAATCCTGATTGTCCGTGAGGAGAATCAGGAAGGCAATAGGGAATATTAATTGTCACACAACTGGGTGGGCTCAGGGCGCAGTGCTCAGCGCCCCGAGCCCACCCTTTTTTGAAGCCAATTAAAACCTCAGGCTCTAAGCATGTGCTCCTAAAAAAAAAAAAAACCCCATTTGAATCCATGCGTCCGGTGCCCTGCATGTAGGTTAGGGGCCGGGTGCATGGATTAGGGGGAACCCCTTATGGACGAGCCACCACTGGTAGCAACATAAAGGGAACCAAGCCAGTACAAATAAGTGGTCAATGTAAAGGTGACCCCCTTACATTGTCTGTAAGTGGGGAAATTGCCCCCGTGCATCGGTGGTCATTGTAGGTGGGAAATTAATTCTCCACTGCTTGCTGGAACCTCAGGAGGAACCCTAGACCTCCATGGTCCAAATACTAATCTAACCTTTACTGAACATGATTTAAATTGTTTTCTTCCCCCTCTGAATTCTGAACATTTGATTAAAATGTTGACAACAACTGGCTGTTTTGAAGCCCTGAAGACACTTCCCCCCTGCGGATGACCACAGCAGGCGGCTTTTGAGTTTAGGAACCCCAGGAAGTGACCGGACTCAAATCTGGCATACGGACAGCCATTATCACCGCGTGTAAAGACAATGCGGAGGCCTCGGGTTGGCGAGGAAACAACAGGTCTACAAAAGCACACCACCGTCACTTCCCGCGCCTGTTTCCCAAATTGTCTCTGACCGTGACCCTTCCCTATTCATGATCCAGGAGGACAAACACCTGAACCAGCCGTCATGTGCACACCGTGACCTTTTCATGGACCTCCTCTAGCGGGGCCGAGCTGTACCTGCAATGTTTGCTGGAAGGAGTTTGATCTCACACTGCTCAGTAATCAAAAATCTGGTTTAGACATTACAATTTTATTTACAATTTTTGTAGGATTTACGGAAATAAAAGAACATTTGTAACAATCTGTTGCTATCTCTGAGCATTCAATGTAAGATTTCCGCAGCTACCATGTCACTTGTATTGATATAACGTTTAAAAAACATTTTTTTTCCAACAGGTCAGTGAGCGCCGGCAGTGCCAGGACAAGGGGTGGGCAGGAGGGGAGGCTTTTCTGGGCACTGTGGTATCATGTGAGGTGGGGGGCACATACCTCCCAACTGTCCCTGATTTGGAGCAATGTCCCTCTGTCCCTCTTTCCCCCTCATTTGTCCCTCATTTTGGTCTGATCTATATAGATGTATATAAAATGCACTTTTTATCTTTCAAAAAGTGTTTCCCAGCGCTAAACCTTTCATCTGATTTCTAAATTGTTGCGTTTGTACGTTTTAAAAGCCAATATAAAGGAATAGTAGTGGTAAAAAAAAAGCACTTGTGGATTTAATTAACCTTTTTTGGGGGGGTTAATTCTCCTTTAAGGGGGTGTGGCAGGGGGCGTGTCTTATGCCTACATACGTTTGCTAGTAGGTGTCCCTCATTCCCATCTCAAAATGTTGGGAGGTATGGGGGCACCATGAGGAGATTGGGGGGGGGGGGGGGGGTGGTTTGTGTTGGAAGAGGGAATTTAGTGAGTGGGAGGGGACAAAAGTTTAGGGGAGCGATGATTTGGAGGGATTTGTGTTGGGAAGGGGGATATGGGGAGTTTGTGCTAGAAAAGGTAATATGGTATAGATGGGAGGCTAGGAGGCAGATTTTTTTTTTTTGTGGGGGGGAAGATGGTGGTTTGTGCTTGTAGGGATGTGATTGGGGCAGTGGCGCCCCTCCTATTCATGCATCCGGCCCCCCAACCTACATGCAGGGCCCCAGACGCATGGATTTCAATAGGGGGTTCTATTCTTTTTGAAGCATGTGATTACAGCCTGAGGCTCCAATTGGCTTAAAAAGAGGGTGGGTTCGGGGCGCAGAGCACTGCGCCATGAGCCCACCCACTTGTGTGACAATTAATATTTGCTGTTGCCACACTGATTCTCCTCCCGGCCAATCAGGAAGCGGGTCCTGATTGGCCAAAAGGAGTCGCAATCCTTTTGGCCTAGGAGGAGGAGGGAGGAGACGCACGGCCGCCGTGAGGAGATACAGGAGAAGCCGCCACCCGTCGACCCGGAGGGAAGTGCTGCCCGAGCCATAGATGGGGTAAATGCAGAGCCGACCGACTGGGGGGGGCTTAGGGAAGTGCGATTGACCCAACCGACCCACAGTGGAGGGGGGTTGGGGGTCTGTGCTGGTGACCCGACTGACCGGGGGGGGTGGCTGTGGGTGCATTGTTTGTCGCCCCCCCAAAAAAATAACCACCAGCTGCCCCTGGATTGGGGGGTATTTGTGCTAAATGGAAAATGTTCTTGGGGGGGGGAATTTGTGCTAGGACAGGGGATTGGGGAAGGGAATTTGTCCTGGGAGGGGGGATTTGGGGTAGGTGGAAGAGGATTTGTGCTCGAAGGGGAAATTTGAGGGGCAAATGATTGTTGTGCTAGGAGGGTTTTTTTTTCTTGGGGGGGGGGGGGGTGTGATGGGGGCATATGGGAAGAGAGAGAATTTAAGCTGGGGGGAAGGCGGGTGCAAAGATTTGTGCTGGGAGGGTGGATTATTTCAGCAGGGGGGCAGATTTGTACTGGTAACCATGCAGATTAGTGCTCGATTTTTTTGGGAGGGGGGTTTTTGCTAACACATAATGCTCATACATCTTGGGGGGGTAGTTTGGCATTTTTGCCCTGGGGCTGAGTTCTAGATGACCTTGTCCCGGCGCTGAATGTCAGACATCAGGATTGACATGGATCTGCATCGCTGGACAACGTGATTGATTTTATATCATGGGGCTTTTTTTTAACTACTACCTGTACAACGCGGCCTTTCTACTGGGTTTGGGGTTTACCAGTTAAAGTAGCCCAGTGCTAAATAGCAAAAAATGGCCTTGTCATGAAGGGGGGTAAAACCTTCCAGAGGTCAAGTGGTTAATTTAAAAAAACTCTTTGTGTGTTTATTTCAATATTGGCTATTTACCCTGTATACATTTGCATGGGGGGGGGGGGCAAGGTCTGGAGACCCCCTTATGTAGCACCCTCCTAATTAAGTTGCTAGGATGTTAGCTAAATTTAGTTATCTTTCTTCTCTATAATCATTGGAGCAGTTGTTGATTCCTTATCACTGTTCTGGATCTCACGGGCTGCAGGTTTGATTGCTCTCCCCTGCCTTCTAGAAAGTTTTCTGTCACATAGGAGTGGAGCAAGGCAAATGGTCAGCATAACATTTTTTTCAGAATTGGTTTCGTTTATTCAGATTTGAATATTCCAAATTTGGCCGAATTGAACTCAATTTGACCGAATTTGAAAAATTTGAATTGATTAAAATTCCATTCAAATTTATTCTATTGGAAATTTTGGAAGATGGTTATATTTTTTCTTTTCCATTCTATTCTATTTTTTTTTCTATTCTATTATATTCTATTCTATTTGTTTCTATCCTATTGTATTATTTTCCTTTCTAATATATTGTATTATTTTCTATTCTATTCAAATGTATTCTATTCAAAATTCAAATCCTGGAAAATGGCTATATTGTTATATTCTTTCTATTCTATTCTACTGTTCTTATATTTTATTCTATTCTATTCTTTTCTATTATTTTATTTTCTATTCTTTTCTATTCAAATTCAAATTTATTACATTTGAAATTCGAATTTCAGAAGATGGTTACATTCTTTCTATTCTATTGTTTTTATAATACTATTCTTATTCTTTTTTTTCCTATTCTATTCTTTTCTATTCAAATTCAAATTTATTTGAAATTTGAACTTTGGAAAATGGTTATATTCTTTCTATTCTATTGCTTTTTTTTCTATTCTATTCTTTTCTTTTCAATTTTTTTAAAATTTTCTATTCTAATCTAATCTATTGTTTTCTATTCTATTCAAATTTGAATCTATTCTATTCAAATTTTGGAAAATGGTTATATTCTTTCTATTCTATTCTATTCTTTTTTAAATTCTATCCTATTGTTTTTTAAACTCTATCCTATTATTTTCCATTCTATTCTATACTATTTGAATTTGAATTAATTCTATTCGAAATTCGAATTTCGGAAGAAGGGTATATTCTATTTCATTCTATTTTTTTGTCTCTCAGAATATGGTTATAATCTATTTTATTCTATTTTTTTATTTTTCTATTTTATCCCTTTATTTTCTATTTTTTTTATTCTTTTATTTTGTATTCTGTTCCGTTTTACTCAATTCTATTCTATTATTTTTTTTCTATTTGATTATTTTCTATTCTAGTCCTTTATTTTCTATTCTATTTTATTCTCTTTGGAAATTCGAATTTGAATTTCATCTTAAATTTTGTTTCGTTATTTTTGGATTTGTGTAAATTCATTACTATTGTACTATTACCATTGTCATTCTGAAATTCAGATACATTTGAATTTCTGAATAACGAATACAATTTGTTCTAATTTCGATTCGGAACAAAAACCGAACAGCACATGTCTACCTGGAATCCCTGTCTAACAGCTGAAGGGGGCTGGCAGGGATGAGTCACCGGTTGCTAGGACGCCAGCTCCCTAACAACCAAGAGCCTTTGAGCATTTAGCAATGGTAACAGTACCGCTGCTGTATGTTTTATTCTGCATTGCAGCTGGAGGTTGCCAAAATATTTCATTACACGGTAGCTAGTAAATGGCGGTCTTCAGGAAAGGAAATGTTGGAAACATTCTACATAAAATTCCAATGTTTTCTGATCTGTAACAAGCCCGTCCCTCCCATTGGCAGCGTATGGAAACATCGCATCTTATCCGAATTCCACGTTCTTATCTTCCGTAGTTTTCTAATGTAGTTGGGGTGATTAAAGGAAAAGCTGCCCCATTGCATTTAATTTGATATTTTGTTTGGCTCTCTCCACTCCCGAGAAATTAACTAAAGATTTTTTTTTTTTTATTAAGGTATTTCTCACCAGTTCCATTCCTTTGGCAACATCCTGAAATTTTCACTTTCCGATGACATGTTACATTCCTGCCGAATGAGGAATGCGTTATAAAGCTAATGAGACCTCCTAATCGAAGTCTGATTGGAGAGGTGTAGGCCCCCCCCCCCGAAGCTCATTAATTAATTTATAGAGGGGCTTGTGTATCAAATGATGGGAAATACAATTATTTCCTGACTCGGCGTGTACACACATCCTCTCAGTTTTTTGATGGTGTTAATCTGTGTTGACATTTCCATGGCCGCTTCCTGCTGATCAGTAACGGTAGAGGTCATGGGTTGATGATTTTAGCTGGGCCAACCCCAACACGCATCTGGTTTCAACATCGTGAGCGTGAAGGAACTGCAACCAAAAATTGACTTTCTACAGAACTCCCATGAGAACCAAATCTTTCAAACATTGTTCCTTGATGGATTTCTGAAGAATTTCGAAATGCTTTCGTTCCTAAGTGTAGTGCCCCTCCTCTTCATCCTAGGGTTGCCACCTCATCCCTTTAAACCCGAACACATATGAATTACAGAGGTTCTGAGGCTAATTTAATGCAGATAAGGCACAAAGTGAGTTTAATTACCACCTTAATCAGCCACAGAACCTGAGTAATTAATATTTGTTTGGGTTTAAATGGATGAGGTGGCAACCCTACTTCATCCCCATGTGTGTGTTACAGGCCCTGATTTTTTGGATACATTATATACAGTATCTCACAAAAGTGAGTACACCCCTCACATTTTTGTAAATTTTGTAAACAGCTCTTCCCCATCGCTCAACATGCACTTGCCAGACCCCTACTTAAAAAGCCCTCACTGGACCCATCCAATCCTAACAACCTACGCCCCATCTCCTTGCTCCCCTTCTTATCCAAACTCCTCAAACGTCTGGTCTAAACCCATCCAATCTTAACAACCTACGCCCCATCTCCTTGCTCCCCTTCCTCTCCAAACTCCTCGAACGTCTGGTCTACAACGTCCACCTCGCTGATAATAGCCTTCTTGATCCCCTTCAGTCTGGATTTCGTCCTCAACACTCCACAGAAACTGCTCTCTTAAAACTAACAAACGATCTACTAACGGCCAAAACCAATCAACACTATTCTGTACTCCTACTCCTGGACCTCTCTGCTGCCTTTGATACGGTTGACCACCCCCTCCTCCTCAAAAAACTCCACGCCTTTGGTCTCCGTGACTGTACTCTTCGCTGGTTCTCTTCCTACTTATCCAACCGCACCTTTAGCGTTTCTTACAACTCTACTTCCTCCTCTCCTTTTCCTTTCTCTGTTGGGGTCGTCCCCCCAAGGTTCTGTTCTTGGACCTCTCCTATTTTCAATCTACACCTCCTCCCTGGGTCAGCTGATGGCCTCCCATGGCTTCCAATACCACTACTACTCTGACGACACCCAAATCTATTTCTCTACCCCTCAGCTCACTCCCTCTGTCTCCTCGCGTATCACAAATTAAACTATCAGATATATCAGTCTGGATGTCACACCACTTCCTCAAACTCAATCTATCCAAAACTGAACTTATAACTTTTCCTCCCCCATATGCCCCTTCCCCTGATCTCTCTGTCAAAATCGATGGCACAACTCTAAGCCCATCCCCACATGCCAAGGTTCTAGGTGTAGTCCTGGACTCTGAACTCTCCTTTAAGCACCACGTCCAATCACTTTCCAAATCCTGCCGCCTCAACCTGCATCTCCAAAATACGCCCCTTTCTAACCAATGACACAACAAAGCTCTTAATTCACTCGCTGGTCATCTCTCGTCTCGACTCCTGCATTTCCTTCTCATTGGCTTACCTCTACATAGTCTATCACCTCTTCAATCCATTATAAATGCTGCTGCCAGACCCATCCACCTTACCAATCGCTCTGTGTCTGCTACCCCTGTCTGTCAATCCCTCCACTGGCTTCCGCTCGGCCAAAGAATTAAATTCAAAATACTAACAACTACGTACAAAGCCATCCACAATTTAGCTCCAGCTACATCACTAGCTTAGACTCTAAATACCAACCTAATCGTTCTCTTCGTTCCCCTCAAGACCTTCTGCTCTCTAGCTCTCTCATCACCTCCTCCCATGCTCGCCTCAAGGACTTTTCCAAAGCCTCTCCAATCCTATGGAATGCCCCACCCCAATCTGTCCACCTATCTCCTACTCTATTAGCTTTTAGACGATCCCTGAAAACCCTTCTCTTCAGAGAAGCCTACCCTACCCACACCTAACAACTGTATTTTCATTTTCTCCATCAGCTCATCCCCCACAGTTATTACCTTTTGTTTCCACTTGACCCTCCCTTCTAGATTGTAAGCTCTAACGAGTAGGGCCCTCTGATCCCTCCTGTATTGATTTGTATTGTAAGTGTACTGTCTGCCCTTATGTTGTAAAGTGCTGCACAAACTGTTGGCGCTATATAAATCCTGTATGATAATAATAATAGTTATATCTTTTCATGTGACAACACTGAAGAAATGACACTTTGCTACAATGTAAAGTAGTGAGTGTACAGCTTGTATAACAGTGTAAATTTGCTGTCCCCTCAAAATAATTCAACACACAGCCATTAATGTCTAAACCGCTGCCTACAAAAGTGAGTACACCCCTAAGTGAAAATGTCCAAATTGGGCCCAAAGTGTCAATATTTTGTGTGGCCACCATTATTTTCCAGCACTGCCTTAACCCCCTTGGGCATGCAGTTCACCAGAGCTTCACAGGTTGTCACTGGAGTCCTCTTCCACTCCTCCGTGACGACATAACGGAGCTGGTGGATATTAGAGACCTTGCACTCCTCTACCTTCCATTTGAGGATGCCCCACAGATGCTCAATAGGGTTTAGGTCTGGAGACATGCTTGGCCAGTCCATCACCTTTACCCTCAGCTTCTTTAGCAAGGCAGTGGTCATCCTGGAGGTGTATTTGGGGTCGTTATCATGTAGGAATACTGCCCTGTGGTCCAGTCTCTGAAGGGAGGGGATCATGCTCTGCTTCAGTATATCACAGTACATGTTGGCATTCATGGTTCCCTCAATGAACTGTAGCTCCCCAGTGCTGGCAGCACTCATGCAGCCCCAGACCATGACACTCCCACCACCATGCTTGACTGTAGGCAAGACACACTTGTCCTTGTACTACTCACCTGGTTGCCACCACACGTTTTACACCATCTGAACCAAATAAGTTTATCTTGGTCTCCTCAGACCACAGGACATGGTTCCAGTAATCCATGTCCTTAGTCTGCTTGTCTTCAGCAAACTGTTTGCGGGCTTTCTTGTGCATCATCTTAGAAGAGGCTTCCTTCTGGGACAACAACCATGCAGACGAAATTGACGCAGTGTGCGGCATATGGTCTGAGCACTGACAGGCTGACCCCCCACCCCTACAACCTCTGCAGCAATACTGGCAGCACTCATACGTCTATTTCCCAAAGACAACCTCTGGATATGACGCTGAGCACGTGACCTCAACTTCTTTGGTCGATCATGGCGAGGCCTGTTCTGAGTGGAACCTGTCCTGTTATACCACCGTATGGTCTTGGCCACCGTGCTGCAATTCAGTTGCAGGTTCTTGGCAATCTTCCTTTAGCCTAGGCCATCTTTATGTAGAGCAACAATTCTTTTGTTCAGATCCTCAGAGAGTTCTTTGCAATGAAGTGCCATGTTGAACTTCCAGTGACCAGTATGAGAGCGATAACACCAAATTTAAAACAGTAGAAAAATGGGGGGAGATGGCGCCAGAACCAACTGGGCAGTAGTTATAATAAAATCCCAGATGAAATACAATAAATGTGAGGGGAAGGGGAGAGGCGTGGGAAGATAATTATGAAAAAGTTCAGTTCAAATATAAACAGTTCTATTATAAGTTCCAAGTTACACTGGTGGCTGCAACCTTGGGAGTGGAAGCACAACTCTGGAAAACAAAAAAGGAAAGGACAAGGTGCGCCAGACTCAGTGCAGTATTTTAGCAATCATTTAATAAACAAAATAAGCCAAATGGCTACTCACAAAAGGGAAATGGTATCAAGCACATAAGTAAAGGGTCCAAGGTGCAGGGTGCGAGGTCATCTGGCGGTCCAAGATGCAGTCCGTAAGCTGGAAAGCTGACTGGGTCACAGTGGTGCAGATGGTAAGCCACTGGAGTATCGGTGAAGCCTGTGTGGATGTTCAGGAGGTTAGGATGTCAAGCACGTTGTGATTCTCTGTGGCCGTACGTAAACCGGAAACCAAAACCAGTATTGCTTGTCAGCGTGGAACGCAAGCTACGAGGACCGGAAGTTAGAGTAACCAATCAGATGACGCGTTTCACAGCCTCCGCTGTTTCTTCAGATCTAACTGACCAAACAGGAGGTCAGACATATATAGCGTAAGGGGGGAGGAAACAAGAGGACGTCCATAAGGGACGTGCACTGTATTTATACATAGGCACAAGAGCATATATTCCATGGACCTGAGATCGCCAGACATAAAAACAATTGGAGTGGAATAATATAAAACAGTAAAAGCTATATAGAAACCCATACATTCCTAAAAGTATGAGTGTATTATATTATATAAGCTGTTATTGTATTTGAAAAGGAAGGAGCAAACCTATAAACTAACAATTAATATAATGGGTTCGGTATATAGATGAGACAACCATATAAAATAAACAAAAAATGATTAAAAAGATATAACAGTTGATGAAACTTTACTGAGCATTCAATAACACAGGTCAACAGCACAACGTACCTAAAGCAGAGTCTAACCCTAACTATCTAATGTATGCTGCTAAGCTCATATCTTGCCCAAGAGAAAAGTCAATTTAGCTTAAGTCCAGTAGTGGTAGGTTCCTAGCTCCAGGGAAAATCCCAGCAGGGCAGCACAAAAGGGGGCCATGTGCTCCAGCAGGACTACATGGTGCAGCAGTCTTTCCTCTGTAGTCCCATGTGGAAGAGAGAGAGAGGCCCTGAGCCCTCCCGTTGAGCCCTTCCGTTGTATTTATGGATCACCAAGAGCTATGGACACCTGGGAGTGAGCAGACATAACTCTTGGGCAGTCTGCTGACTCCCTACACATTACATTACAAAGCACAGAAATACAGAACTTTATCAAGATTTGCATTATCAGCAGTGAACAACAGTACAAAAAGTGAATTGGTAAGATCTCTGTGTAGCAGCTGTAAAGGGGCAGTCTTTAGTCCTAACTCTTCAGCCGGTTAGCATTGGGACCCCATTGTACTGTTGATGCACATGAGAATAGTCCCAGTCAAGCCTGCAGGCGGCAATAAGGTTGCTAGATGGCTGCATGGCTAGTTCCTAAAGGGCTCAGTCTCTCTAGCTGCAGATAGTAAATCCCCACAGCAGCAGTTGACCAGTGCCAGCAATATTGCCACTCACCATCCGGTCACACACAGCGATTAGTCCACTCTCTGCTCTGCACCCAGGTGACGCTGGCTGTTGGCACATCGTGACTTAGCACTCCGCAACCTGCTCAGGCCACTGTTACGCAGCAGTGATGCTGCACACTGGATAGTGATGTTCACTCTCTGGGCTCCTTCATGGCAAGAGAAAGCTGTGTCCTGTACAGCTTGAGAGAATGCAGCCTTTTCCCCTCCTCCTGGCAATCTAACTCTGGGAAATGCAGTTCAAAATCTCTAGATTAAAGTACAGGTTCTCTCCTCTGGACTACAGTTCCCACAGTGCAGTGCTGCCTGACTCAGGCTATTGAGCTTTTCCTGCTCAGCAGCTCCCTCTTCTGGGTGATATAACTATTAACCAATTCAGCACCGCAGGGCAGCAGCTACAGAGAGCAGCTGCAGCCAGTGTTTCTCTCAATCTCCATTCTTACCCTGGCTACACAAGCTTATTAGGGCAATTTCAGGGGAAACAGGGTAGCAGAGGTCATGATTGCAACTGGTGACTCGTTTCAACATTGCTTTCCCTGTTGAGGAGAGGCGTGAAATAACTGCGACTAAAAAAGACTTT
Source organism: Aquarana catesbeiana (assembly GCF_042186555.1). Lineage (NCBI taxonomy): Eukaryota > Metazoa > Chordata > Amphibia > Anura > Ranidae > Aquarana > Aquarana catesbeiana. Next base: position 15,813,492 of record NC_133328.1, read on the forward strand.
CTAAAGAAACCCATAGAGACTATACAGTATATTTCAAACATTATTCCAGGGTGAATTTCTGAAGAATTTCTAAATGATTCAGGATCAAGTCAATTAGGGCAGTGTTGGGGGAATAGGGGTAGCAGAAGTCTTGATTGCAAATGATGGCTGGTCTTGTATCAACACCCGCAGGGCTCTTTTAGGGGAGGTCCTCTCTGTATTGCATAGTGAGCAGAGGTAGGATTCCTGTTAGTGGGTTGAAGAATGGACTAAGGGAGATTATGTGAAAAGCCCATTTGGGGGTCCCCTCTTTAGTGGCGGCTGGTGTTCAATATCTTGGGGGGGCGGCAAACAAACCTGCCCCCCTCACTCGCAACAGCTACTCCCGTTGGCAATCAGAGGCCTTGCCGTAAGGAGGCAGATGATGAAGATCCAGAGTAGGGCTGCTGCTCCTTGCTCCAGCTTTTCCAGGAGAAGAGCTTCTCCTCCCAGCCGAACAGGCGTATGGCAATCTCGGAGAGTTTCCTGACGGATGGGCTGTGGGCATAGGGGATGACGGACCAGAGGCTGTCCAAGGCATCATGCAGGTCATGCATCCTCCTCTCTCGGGCGTTGATGCTCAGCCTCAGGAACCTCTACTCCTTAGGCTTCTTGCTGCCAAGCCTGCCCCGTCATCATTCTTGCTCTGCTCGTAGCCATCCTCATCGTCCCCGGTCTGCTCTAGGACTCCCAGGACCATAGAGGTCTCAGGACCCTCTTCCTGATTGGCCGGGAGGAGAATCAGAAAGACAATAGCGAATATTAATTTGCTACTGTCACACAACTGGGTGGGCTCAGTGCGCAGTGCCCTGCACCCCAAGCCCACATTTTTTTTATCATGATTAGAGCCTCAGGCTCTAATCATGTGCTCCAACGCCCTGCATGTAGATTAGGGGCTGGGCGCATGGATTTGGGGGGCAAGAGAGACTAGGATTGGGTACCCATTATGGGAAGACATGTTCAGGCTACATGATTGTACTTTTTTGGAACTAATTGAGCACCAGACTTACCTGTTAAAGAGGAAAATTTTTGCCATCTTGGATGGATCTTTTTGTACTGCTGAGCTGGAAACATTACAGTTAGATACCAGAAAGAAACTGTTAGGTTAATTTTTCTACAGGAACAAAGTTAAATTTTTTTTAAAACTGAACCTAAGTGAACATTCTTCTATTCATAAAATGGGGAAATGAAGTAAGAAATGTGCTCAGCACCAAAATGGGTTACAAACGATGAAGTGAACTCTGTCCAAATTGTGAGGGAATGGTTTGCTCAGTATCTGCCCTGTATTCTATGAAAAGGTAAAAGTGGGTGTTGGATCGCACTCCTACAGGTGCTGCCGGGGTGACGTGGGCCCTAGGGTCCCTGTGTTGTCCGGAGAACCAGAAGAGCCAGACTAAGGCTCCCCTTCAGTGATGGTACCTGTGTTAATAGAATGTGAACTGAGTCAGGGGTTGGGTCTCTGATCATTTGAAAGTGAAGGTTGCCCTGAAGTCACTGTCCTGACCCTATGGGGAGCAGGCTTTCACTCTGGCAGCTTTCCCTCTCACTGGAGGACCTGCTTGGCTCCCCCAACAACTCTTCTGCCTGCACAGTGATGATGCCACCACTACTTTAACAAGGTAATGTCTGGGTTTGTGAAGGCATTTAGGCTGTTCTATGACCACTCTATAATGTTTTCACCCAATGGGCTTCCCTAATCATATACAGCAAGATGTTTGGATTGATAAGTATATTCACACGTGAATATTTTCACCGCAGTATGGCTTTAAGATCTTCTTGATGGTTTGATACATGATGTGGAGGACTCTTAATGCCTGGAACAGCATGTGCTAATATATGGGTGATGTACCTATCCGTGGTCTATATTAATATATGTTAGACCCTTGGGAGTCATAACATCACTCACGATAATCATTGATAATCGGTCACATGATGTTGGGAATTGCTTACACATGGAACAGCGTGTGCTGGTATATGAGAGACGTATAAAGCCAGCTTCATAAGGACATGGTTTGATCTGTATGGTGTGGAAGAACTGGAGTGTCCTGCACAGAGCCCTGACCTCAACCCTACAGAACGCCTTTGGAATAAATTGGAATGTAGATTGTGAACCAGGTCTTCTCATCCATCAGTAACTGACTTTAACCCTACTGACCATCTTCTCATCCAACATCATTACCTGATTTCAGCCCTACTGACCATGTTCTCATCCAACATCAGTACCTGACCTCATCCCCACTGACCATCTTCTTATTCAACATCAGTACCTGACCTCAGCCCTGCTGACCTTCTGCTTATCCAACATCAGTATCTGACCTCAATCCTATTGACTGTCTTCTTATCCAACACCAGTATCTGACCTCAACCCTACTGACCTTCTTCTTATCCAACATCAGTACCTGACCTCAAGCCTACTAACCATCTTCTCATCCACATCAGTACCTGACCTCAAGCCTAGTGACCTTCTTCATATTCAACATCAGTACCTGACCTCAACCCTATTGACCATCTTCTCATCCAACATCATTACCTGACCTCAAGTCTACTAACCATCTTCTCACCCAACATCATTACCTGACCTCAACCCTACTGACCTTCTTCTTATCCAACATCAGTACCCCGAACTCAACCCTACTGACCATCTTCTCATCCAACATCATTACCTGACCTCAAACCTACTGACCATCTTCTCATCCAACATCAGTACCTGACCTCAAGCCTACTAACTATCTTCTCATCCAACATCAGTACCTGACCTCAACCCAACTGACCATCTTCTCATTCAACATCAGTACCTGACCTCAACCTTACTGACCTTCTTCTTATCTAGCATCAGTACCTTTCCTCAGCTCTACTGACTGAATTCTTATTCAACATAAGTACCCGACCTCAACCCTACTGACCATCTTCTCCTCCAACATTGTTACCTGACCTCAGCCCTACTGACCTTCTTCTCATCCAACATCAGTACCTGACCTCAACCCTACTGACCATCTTCTTATTCAACATCAGTACCTGACCTCAGCCCTACTGACCTTCTTCTTATCCAACATCACCACCTGACCTCAACCCTACTGACCGTCTTCTTATCCAACATCAGTACCTTACCTCAACCCTATTGACTGTCTTCTTATTCAACATCAGTACCTGACCTCAACCCTACTGACCGTCTTCTTATCCAACATCAGTACCTTACCTCAACCCTATTGACTGTCTTCTTATTCAACATCAGTACCTGACCTCAGCCCTACTGACCGTCTTCTTATTCAACATCAGTACCTGACCTCAACCCTACTGACCGTCTTCTTATCCAACATCAGCACCTTACCTCAACCCTACTGACCGTCTTCTTATCCAACATCAATACCTTACCTCAACCCTGCTGACCTTCTTCTTATTCAACATCAGTACCTGACCTCACAAATGACCTTTTGGCTGAATGGGCACAAATTCTCACAGACACACTCCAATATCTTTTAGAAATCCTTCTCAGAAGAGTGGAAGATATCATAGCAGCAAAGGGAGGCCAACTCTATTTTAACGGCCATAGTTTTGAAATGGGATGCGGGCTACAATTTGGGGGAGGCAATTTTCTGTTCCAGTATGACTGAGCCTCTGTGTACAAAGCCAGCTCTATAGACATGGTTTGATTAGTTTTGTGTGGAGGAACCTAAGTGCCCCGCGCAGAGCCCTGACCTCAACCCTACTGAACACCTTTGAGATGGTTTGGAACGCCAATTGTAAGATAGGTCTTACCATCCAACACCATTACCTGACTTCAACCCTACTGAACATCTTCCCATCTACCATGATTACCTGACCTCAACCCTATTCAACATTCTCTCACCCAGCATCAGTACCTGATCTCACAAATACTCTTTTGGCTCAGTGGGCACAAATTATCACAGACATGTTCCAAAACCTTGTACAAAACCTTCCCAGAAGAGTGGAGGATGTTACTGCTGCAAAGGGAGGCCAACTCCATATTATTGTCCATGGCTTTAGAATGGGATGACCACCAAGTTCATAGATGTGATGGTCAGATATCCACAATCCTTTGGCCACATGCCATTAGCATAGTAGATCTGATGTTTAGTACAATGGAAAAATAAGATGTCAAAGCGTCTGATTTTTCCCATTGGTGACTACACAACAAAGGGGGCAAAATTAAAAATGATTTAATTCCAGATTGTTTTGATCTTCTCTTTAACAATGTGATCTTGCTTCCCATGAAGCATATTTGTCACTATGGGAAAACCAGGCCTAAATGATGGAAAAAGCCCTTTTAAGGCAAAAGATAAAGCAGAACTGAGATCGGCAATGAAATGATGGTGCCCTTCCCTCAATAATTCTTTGTCACCTCGCCCCCAGGGATGTTTAAATGTGGCATCATCGCCAGCTCGTTAATGGTCCTTCTCCTTTATTCCCATCACTTGTTTGTTTTACAAGGCAGAAAACGTTCTTAAAGTAAGCGAGAAGTCGAGTGTTCCGAAATGACTTCTAATCTTCCATGATTATTGTTCTTATGCTGGAGACACGAGAGACATTTATAAAGCTGGAGACAGCAGACAAATTAAACAAAAACTTAGCCGGTTATGGTTGGTGAGCTCTGCCAGGTCAAGCATCAAAAATAATATTTTCTTTTGCGAAAAGCAGTATGAAAGACCTTAACCCCTTCCCAGCCAGCTTCCCTTTAACAGGGTCATGGGGTAAATCAGCTGATCGTGTGACCACTATCATTGGCTGTCAGAGTGGTCATGTGATCGAGAGCCAATCCTGCTGGCTACCAATCCTTAACAGAGACTGAGATCTGTCTTTGCATTGTGAGCGCACTCTCGGCACAGAACGCTCTGCTGCCCACGGACATACACTCACCGGCCACTTTTATTAGGTACCCCTTGCTAGTACCGGGTTGGACCCCCTTTTGCCTTCAGAACTGCCTTCATTCTTGGTGGCATAGATTCAACAAGGTGTTGGAAATGTTCCTCAGAGATTTTGGTCCATAGTGACATGATAACACCACGCAGTTGCTTCAGATTTCCATGATGCCAATCTCCCATTCCACCACATGCCAGAGGTGGTCTATTGGATGAGATGTGGTGAGTGTGGAGGCCATTGGAGTACAGGGACCTCATTGTCCAGTGGTGAGATGATTGGAGCTTTGTGACATGGTGCATTATCCTGCTGGAAGGAGCCATCAGAAGATGGGGACACTGTAGTCATAAAGGGATGGACATGGTCAGGTAGGCCGTGGTGTTTAAACAATGCTCAATTGGTACTAAGGGGCCCAAAGTGTGCCAAGAAAATATCCCCCCCCCACCATTACACCCCCACCACCAGTTTGAACCGGTGATACAAGGCAGGATGGATCCATGCGCCAAATTCTGACCCCACCATCTGAATGTCACAGCTGAAATCCAGACTCATCAGACCAGGCAACGTTTTTCCAATCTTCTATTTTCCGATTTTGGTGAGAATTGTGCAAATTGTAGCCTCAGTTTCCTGTTCTTAGTTGACAGGAGTGGCACCCAGTGTGGTCTTCTGCTGCTGTAGCCCATCTACTTCAAGGTTCGATGTGTTGTGTGTTCAGAGATGGTATTCTGCATACCTTGGATGTAACGAGTGATTATTTGAGTTACTGTTGCCTTTCTATCATCTGGAACCAGTCTGCCCATTCTCCTCTGACCTCTGACAGCAACAAGGCATTTTCCTCCACACAACTGCCGCTCACTGGATATTTTCTCTTTTTTTCCAGACCATTCTCTGTAAACCCCGAGAGATGGTTGTGTGTGAAAATCCCAGAAATACTCAGAGCACTCCGATCGGTCTCCTCCCCTTGTGAGTCCCCTCCCCCTACAGTTAGAATCACTCCCTAATCACTCTCTACAGGGGAGTAGAGAGAGATCTGCTGTTCCTAGTGATCAGGAACAGCGATCTCTCTCCTCCTCCAGTCAGTCCCCTCCCCCCCACAGTTAGAAACACCTCCTAGGGAACACATTTAACCCCTTGATCGCCCCCTAGTGTTAACCCCTTCCCTGCGGGTGACATTTTTATAGCACTGATCGCTGTATTAACGCCAATGGTCCCAAAAAATGTGTCAAAATTGTCCGATGTGTCCGCCATAATGTTGCAGTCCCGATAAAAATCGCAAATCGCCGCCATTACTAGTAAAAAAAAAAAAAAAATAATAAAAATGCTATAAATCTATCCCCTGTTTTGCACAAACCAATCAATATACGCTTATTGCAATTTTTTTTACCAAAAATATGTAGAAGAATACATATCGGCCTAAACTGAGAAAAAATTGTCTTTTAAAAAAAAAAGGGGGGGGGGGATATTAATTATAGCAAAAAGTACAAAATATTGTGTTTTTTTCAAAATTGTCGCTCTTTTTTTGTTTATAGCGCAAAAAAAAAAAAAAAAACGCAGAGATGATCAAATACCACCAAAGAAAGCTCTATTTCTGGGGAAAAAAAGGATGTCAGTTTTGTTTGGGAGCCACTTCGCACGACCGCGCGATTGTCAGCTAAAGCGACGCAGTGTAGAATCGCAAAAAGTGCTCTGGTCAGGAAGGGGGTAAATTCTTCCAGGGCTGAAGTGGTTAATGGCATCCCGGTCTTAGTCCGTAGGGTTCAATATTGAGTTGGCCCACCCTTTGCAGCTATAACAGCTTCAACTCTTCTGGGAAGGCCGTTCACAAGGTTTAGGCAGTGGTGGACCGTCCATAGGGGGCGCACAGGCGCTGCCCCCCCTATCCATGTGTCCGGACACCTAATCTACATCCAGGACGCCTGGATTCCAATCGGGGTATTTTTTTTTTTTTTTTTAAGCACGTGATTAGAGGCTCTAATAGGCTTAAAAAAAGGGTGGGCTCAGGGCGCTGAGCACTGCGCCCGAAGCCCACCCAGTTGTGTGACAATAGTGAATGTGAGTGTCCTGAGAACCGTCACCCGATTGGCCGAAAGGAGATCCGATCGGATTGGCCGCCAGGAGGAGGGAGGAGACTCAGAGGAAGCAGCTGCCCGTGAGATGGGGTACGTGCGGGCGTGGGGTGTATTTTTCACATTTCTAACCACTTACTTACCTGCAGTATAGTAACGGTCGTACGTGTGAAATACAGACGTTCTGTTTAATTGTCAAGTTCACAAGGTTATTGATTCTACCGAGAAGTTATCATGGTGGTATTATGTCAGAGGGAAGGTACGCCCATTTTTGCAAGTGTTTTTATTGATTTTCAAGACGTTCATGTAACGCAATCGGTATCTTAATTTCATGTGATTATTTGTTTTTGTCAACCAATAAATGGCTGTTTCATATGCCCGCACGTCTCCGTGAATAAGTTTCACGTGCACAGACTGTGTCATATAGATTGATTTTGTATCTTAAAAAGATCCTCGTTAAAAATTACTCAATAATAATTATTGTGCGGGAAACCTGTCCTTAAAAAGGCGCAACTTACCGTATTTATCGGCGTATAACACGCACTTTTTTCCCCTTAAAATCAGGGGAAAATCGTGGGTGCGTGTTATACGCCGATCCACGCTAATTGTGATCTATCGGCGGCGATCGCCGCCGACATTCACATAGTGTGTCGTTTTAAATATGGCGCCGCGGAGTTCGGAGGGACTCGGCGGCGCTCGTTCAGTGACTGCTCGGAGCTGAGATACACATAGTCGAGTGTATTCCGCTCTTTCCGGCGCCGCTTACAGTCCCGCCCAGTCCCGCCCTATGATGGACATAACACAGGTCCAATGGCGGGACTGGGTGTGACTGTGAGCGGCGCCGCAAAGAGCCGAATACACTCGACTATGTGTATCTCGGCTCCGAGCAGTCACTGAACGAGCGCCGCCTAGTCCCTCCGAACTCCGCTGCACCATATTTAAAACTATATGTGTATGTCCGCGGCAGCGGCGGCAAACATGGACACTAGGGATAAGGCTGCACTGGGGCAAAGCTGCACTGACAAGGCTGCACTGACAAGACTGCACTGGGGCAAAGCTGCACTGACAAGACTGCACTGGGGCAAAGCTGCACTGACAAGGCTGCACTGACAAGACTGCACTGGGGCAAAGCTGCACTGACAAGACTGCAATGGACACTGGGTCAAAGCTGCACTGACACTGACAAGGCAGCAATAACACTAACAAGGCTGCAGATGAACACTGATAAGGCTGCATTGATGGGCATTTTAATGTAAGTTTTTTTCCCTACACTTCCCTCCTCAAAGTTTTTTTCCTAAAAATTCTCTCCTAAACTTGGGGTGCGTGTTATACGCCGGCGCATGTTATACGCCGATAAATACGGTACTTATTATTCACTACAGGACTAAGAATGGGATATCATTAAAGTTCATGTGCGTGTAAAGGCAGGCGTCCCAATACTTTTGGTAATATAGTATAGAGTGGGTAGGTGACCGGTACACTTTATAGAGCCGTTGGGGGTTTATTATACACAAAGCTTCCGAGGTCATTATTCACAGGAGGGATTAGTGAACAGATGTTCCCCGAGTTCCTTTTGCTTTCACTGTACCAGCAGTTTCCTGCAGTTCTGGGTTCCCTCCGAGGAACGGGCGAGCCTGGGAACCACCGCCAGTTGGGGGCGCACTTCGAGAGCCTCATGAAAGTGATTGAGCAGCTCTTGAGACACCCAAATCACTTTTATTGGAAAGCCCTTCACCGGCTGTTCTAGCCAGGACCAGCTTCTGCAGCCAGGAGATCGATTTAAAGTGGTTGTAATCCTCAGTCATGAAATACGAACAAAGCATATCCCTCTACAGTGTGTACTTGTCTCAATCCAGAGCACTAAGTGTCAATTCTGTCTGCTGCTTCCTTCCTCTGCTATCAGCATGAATAACTTCTGACCAGTTTTCCTAACACAGAGAGAAAAACAGTGATGGGGGAGGGAGCTCCAGCACACAGCCTGTGATTGACAGCCTCAGCTCTATTTGCTGTGTGAAAGGAGGTGTGTCCCTTCCCTCCAATCAGTAGTATCAATATTGCCATCACACCCTTTCCTGGATAAGGTTTTAGGAGTAGCGAAGCTCTCCCCGAGCTCTGAAGCGTGTCATTTCGGCTCCTCCCTTTTTTTCTGAAATCTCAGACAAGCTGTAAAAATCCAGAAATTTGAATGGATGTAGAGAAGAAGAGACTGCAGGTAAACAGGTACAACTTATTTAGGAGGATTTGTTTGATCTCTGTGTATATCCTGAGGACGGTCAAGTCACTAGGTATACGGAAGGGTTTACAACCACTTTAAATACTTGCCGCTACTCATGTCTATGCCCTTGGAGGACCGGAGCGACGTCATGACATCACTTTCGGGTTCCCGAGCCATAGTAAATTCTTTTTTTTTTTTTAACTTTTGCTTTACCAAAAAAAAAAAAATCTTTACTGCTGAGCTACCGCCGGCATCGGGTCTCTCCCGGGCTTCACAGATCTTTTGCTTTTAAAGGTAAATGAGAGATCTGAGGTCTTATAGACCCCCAGATCTCTCCATAAAGAGGACCTGTCATGCCTTATTCTTATTACAAGGGATGTTTACTATCCTTGTAATAGGAATAAAAGTGATTAAAAAAAGGGACAGTGTAAAAATAAAAAAATGAAAAGTAAAATAAATAAAATAAAAAAATGTAAAGCTCCCCCGTCCCTTCATGCTCACACACAAAAGCGAACTCATACGTAAGTCGCGCGCGCATATGTAAACGGCGTTCAAACCACACATGTGAGGTATCGCCGTGAACGTCAGAGCGAGAGCGATAATTCTAGCGCTGGACCTCCTCTGTAACTCTTTTACATTTTTAAAAGCGTCGCCTATGGAGATTTTTAAGTACCGTAGTTTGTCGCCGTTCCACGAGCGTGCGCAATTTTAAAGTGTAACATGTTTGGTATCTATTTACTCGGCGTAACATCATCTTTTATATTTTACCCAAAATAAAATGTAGTTATCTATGGTGGTTTTTTTTCGTATTAAAATTCACTAAAGTGTATTTATTCCAAAAACAATTGGGTTGGAAAGACCACTTCGCAAATACCGTGTGACATAAAATATTGCAACGACCACCATTTTATTCTCTAGGGTCTCTGCTAAAATTATATACAGTATATACGCCCCGGAAAGGAAGACCGGGCAAAGATGGAAGCCTGAAATGGGGGATATATACAGTTGTGCTCATAAGTTTACATACCCTGGCAGAATTTATGATTTCTTGGCCATTTTTTCAGAGAATATGAATGATAACACAGAAACTTTTCTTTCACTCATGGTTAGTGTTTGGCTGAAGCCATTTATTATCAACCAACTGTGTTTACTCTTTTTAAATCATAATGACAACAGAAACTACCCAAATGACCCTGATCAAAAGTTTACATACCCCAGTTCTTAATACTGTGTATTGCCCCCTTTAACATCAATGACAGCTTGAAGTCTTTTGTGGTATTTGTGGATGAGGCTCTTTATCTTCTCAGATGGTAAAGCTGCCCATTCCTCTTGGCAAAAAGCCTCCAGTTCCTGTAAATTCTTGGGCTGTCTTGCATGAACTGCATGTTTTGAGATCTCCCCAGAGGGGCTCAATGATATTGAGGTCAGGAGACTGAGATGGCCCCTCCAGAACCTTCACTTTATTCTGCTGTAGCCAATGACAGGCCGACTTGGCCTTGTGTTTTGGGTCATTGTCATGTTGGAATGTCCAAGTACGTCCCATGTGCAGCTTCCTGGCTGATGAATGCAAATGTTCCTCCAGTATTTTTTGATAACGTACTGCATTCATCTTGCCATCAATTTTGGCCAAATTTCCTGTGCCTTTGTAGCTCACACATCCCCAAAACATCAGCGATCCATCTCCGTGTTTCACAGTAGGGATGGTGGACCTTTCATCATAGGCCTTGTTGGCTCCTCTCCAAATGTAGTGTTTATGGTTGTGGCCAAAAAGCTCAATTTGGTCTCATCACTCCAAATGACTTTGTGCCAGAAGGTTTGAGGCTTGTCTCTGTGCTGTTTGGAGTATTATAAGTGGGATACTTTGTGACATTTGCATTTGGCTTTCTTCTGGTGACTCGACCATGCAGCCCATCTTTCTTCAAGTGCCTCCTTATTGTGCATCTTGAAACAGCCACACCTCATGTTTTCAGAGAGTCCTGTATTTCACCTGAAGTTATTTGTGGGGTTTTCTTTGCATCCCGAACAATTTTCCTGACAGTTGTGACTGAAATTTTAGTTGGTCTACCTGACCGTGGTTTGGTTTCAACAGAACCCCTCATTTTCCACTTCTTGATTAGAGTTTGAACACTGCTGATTGGCATTCTCAATTCCTTGGATATCTTTTTATATCCCTGTCCTGTTTTATACAGTTCATTTACCTTTTCCTGCAGATCCTTTGACAATTCCTTTGCTTTCCCCATGACTCATTACACACATTACACACACACGAAATCGCATAGTATCCCACTTGATGGGCACAGTGGCAGCATTTCATGGGCACAGTGGCTGCTTTTAATGGGCACAGTGGCAGCGTTTGATGGGCACAGTGGCTGCTTTTAATGGGAACAGTGGCTGTGTTTGATGGGCACAGTAGCTGTGTTTGATGGGCACAGTGGCAGTGTTTTATGGGCACAGTGGTTGCGTTTGAAGAGCACAGTGGCTGTGTTTGATGGCACAGTGGCTGTATTTGATGGCACAATGGCTGTGTTTGATGGGCACAGTAGCTGCGTTTGATGGACACAGTGGCTGCTTTTGTTGGGCACAGTGGCAGCGTTTGATGGGCACAGTGGCTGCGTTTGATGGGCACAGTGGCAGCATGTGATGGGCACAGTGGCCTGTGTTTGATGGCACAGTGGCTGCGTTTGATGGGCACATTAGCTGCATTTGATGGGCAGTGGCTGAATTTGATGGGCACAGTGGCTGTGTATGATGGGCACAGTGGCAGCTTTTGATGGGCACAGTAGCTGCGTTTGATGGGCAGTGGCTGAATTTGATGGGCACAGTGGCTGTGTTTGATGGGCACAGTGGGCGTTTGATGGGCACAGTGGCTGTGTTTGATGGGCACAGTGGGCGTTTGATGGGCACAGTGGCAGCTTTTGATGGGCACAGTGGGCGTTTGATGGGCACAATGGCAACTTTTGATGGGCACAGTGGGCGTTTGATGGGCACAGTGGCAGCTTGTGATGGGCACAGTGGCTGCTATTAATGGGCACAACTTATTCACTTACTTCCTTGACCGGCCTGGTGCAGTGCAGGGAGTCACTCACAGCAAGGCAGGCACTGGCAGCTGAGCAGCTCTCTCTCTACAGACACGCTCTGCTCCACTCCCTCATAGCCACGCTGTCTAAAGAACATGGCAGAGGTGGGCGGAGCTTGTTCACAAGCCTCGGAGGCAGCGCGCTCTGAATGCTGGGGTGGCCGCCGTGCGCTGTGAATGCTGGGGCGGCCGCGGTCTCTGACTGACGTCACTGGTTGCAGTCAGCTTCGGCGCCCCTCTTCTGCAGGCAGATGACAGCGCTGGGGTGCGGTGCACCCCCTGCACCCGCCCAGGATCGGCCCTGCAGGTGAAGATGGTTACCTTTAATATCCATTCAAACCCCTTTGTGTCAACTTGTGTGCATGTTATTAGGCCAAAATCACCAGGGTATGTAAACTTTTGATCAGGGTAATTTGGGTACTTTCTGTTGTCATTATGATTTAAAAATAGTAAACACAGTTGATTGATAATAAATGGCTTCGGCCAAACACTAACCATGAGTGAAAGAAAAGTTTTTGTGTTATCATTCATATTCTCTGAAAAATGGGCAAGAAATCATAAATTCTGCCAGGGTATGTAAACTTATGAGCACAACTGTGTATATATATATATATATATATATATATATATATATATATATATGTAATATGTTCGGGATGTTCTAAGTAATTTTGTAGCAAAAAATACTGATTTAAACTTTTAAACAAAAAAGTTCCAGAAAAGGCTGGAAAAGTATTACAGGGATTAAAATGCAAAAATAAATGTATAAATCACAAAGAAGCCCCAAACTGGACCTGCATGGAGCATCACACTGAGCAGTACCAGGCACAGAGCGCACACGCAGCATGAAAACGAACACTCTGCTAGGGAAGCCACTGCCGAACGCTGATTTTTTTTTTTTCTTATTGACTGGAATTCCTCTTTGTATAAATAAATAAAGGAATGATGTAAGACGTGCGGATGAGCCAGAGCGTATACCATCCTCCGCTGCTGTATACAGCACGCCGAAACAATCCCGCTGTGTTTATCTGAGAGAGATCCACATTACGGCGGTATTCAACCCAAAACCAGAAATGTGATATATTGCAGATTACCAATCATTAGATGTGGTGGCTGCATTCGTTTTCATTTTTCTTTTCTTTTCTTTATTTTTACCTAGTGATCTGGCCAGTAACACACCTCCTGTATTAAAGCGCAACTCCACTTTGGATGAAGGAGCACAGGAGGCACAGCCGGCAGCAGCATTGTCAGTCTGGGGACAGCCGGGTGCTGTAATCCAGTTTATCAGGAACACACGGAGCTCGGAGTACAGAGCCGGGCGGCTGTCACTCTTATGATAAAGCAGATCCCACCAGTTACACAGGGAAAGCCGTGATCTCCCAGTGTAATCTGCAGGACTGGGATATCAGCTCAGACCTGCACAGTGTAGCACACTGCTGGGCGATGATGAAGCAGGGGAGACTCCTACCCTAGCTGTACCCCCTGCGGCATGGCACCCAAGATAGGTGCCTCTTCTACCTCAGCCCTGTATGTACATTCTTAAAGGGGTGCAAACTTCCAAAAAATTGTATTGCATCTAGCACCATGGACTCTGCACAGTACCACTTCTCTTCTCCTGTATGTCGGGTGTAATTCTCGGTATCTGCTCTTATTCTGTATATATGGACTCTGCACAGTACCACTTCTCTTCTCCTGTATGTCGGGTGTAATTCTCGGTATCTGCTCTTATTCTGTATACATGGACTCTGCACAGTACCACTTCTCTTCTCCTGTATGTCGGGTGTAATTCTCGGTATCTGCTCTTATTCTGTATATATGGACTCTGCACAGTACCACTTCTCTTCTCCTGTATGCCGGGTGTAATTCTCGGTATCTGCTCTTATTCTGTATATATGGAGTCTGCACAGTACCACTTCTCTTCTCCTGTATGTCGGGTGTAATTCTCGGTATCTGCTCTTATTCTGTATATATGGACTCTGCACAGTACCACTTCTCTTCTCCTGTATGCCGGGTGTAATTCTCGGTATCTGCTCTTATTCTGTATATATGGACTCTGCACAGTACCACTTCTCTTCTCCTGTATGTCGGGTGTAATTCTCGGTATCTGCTCTTATTCTGTATATATGGACTCTGCACAGTACCACTTCTCTTCTCCTGTATGCTGGGTGTAATTCTCGGTATCTGCTCTTATTCTGTATGTATGGACTCTGCACAGTACCAATTCTCTTGTCCTGTAGGTCGGTTGTAATTCTCAGTATCTATATACAGCGTACACGAGTGGACTTTTTGACCGGACTGGTCCGACGGACCGAGTCCAGCAGACAATCCGATCATGTGTGGGCTTCATCAGACCTTCAGCGGACTTTTCCAGTCAAAAATCTGAAGGACTTTAGATTTAGAACATGTTTCAAATCTTTTCGACTGACTCAGGTCCGGTCGAAAAATCCGCTCGTCTGTATGCTAGTCCGACGGATGAAAACCCACGCTAGGGCAGCTATTGGCTACTGGCTATCAACTTCCTTATTTTAGTCCGGTCATACGTCATCACGTATGAATCCGTCGGACTTTGGTGTGATCTCGTGTAGGCAAGTCCGTTCGTTCAAAAGTCTGTTGGAAGTCCGTTAAAAGTCTAACGAAAGTCCGTCGGAATGGCCGTCAGACTTTTGTTGCCGAAAAGTCCCCTCGTGTGTACGCGGAATTTTTCTGTATCTATGGACTCTGCACAGTACCACTTCTCTTGTCCTGTATGCCGGGTGTAATGCCGCGTACACACGGTCTGACTTTTCAGCTACAAAAGTCCGACACGTCTGACAGACTTTCGACGGACTTTTGGCAGACTTTCAACGGACTTTCTAACGACCGGACTTGCCTACACACGATCACACCAAAGTCCGACGGATTCGTACGTGATGACGTACACCGGACTAAAATAAGGAAGTTGATAGCCAGTAGCCAATAGCTGCCCTAGCAGCGGTTTTTGTCCGTCGGACTAGCATACAGACAAGCGGATTTCTGGGTCCGGCGGAGTTACGGCGTAAAGATTTGAAGCATGTTCCAAATCTAAAGTCTGTCAGATTTGCGACTGGAAAAGTCCACTGAATGTCCGGTGAAGCCCACACACGATCGGATTGTCCGCCAGATTTGGTCCGTCGGCATCCGTCGGACAAGTCCGGTCAAAAAGTCCGACCGTGTGTAAGCGGCATAATTCTCTTAAGATACTAATAGTCCACTTTACACTATCCAGGCTGATGAAAGTGTACCTATATGTGCCCCCTCATTGCTGACAATGCTTTCAGGACATTACACATATATTTTAAGGATTTCCTAAAATCCAGACCTTCTAGTCTGCAATTGTGGAAATCATCTCCACCTTGACTACCCACCTCTAAACATTTCTATGTGTATACTAGGTTTGGTGGAGCCTCCAGCTCTGCCTTTCTCAACCTTTTAAACATAAGGAACCATTGCAATAACTTTCTGGTCTCAGGGAAACCCTACCTATATTTACTATATCTACAGCTCATGGTACATTAAAGGGATGGTCAAGGGGCTAGAATGTCCCTTACATTGGTGATCAGTGGGAAGAATGTTCCTTACATTGGTGATCAGTGGGAAGAATGTTCCTTACATTGGTGATCAGTGGGAAGAATGTTCCTTACATTGGTGATCAGTGAGAAGAATGTTCCTTACATTGGTGGTCAGTGAGAAGAATGTTCCTTACATTGGTGGTCAGTGAGAAGAATGCTCCTTACATTGGTGATCAGTGAGAAGAATGTTCCTTACATTGGTGGTCAGTGAGAAGAATGTTCCTTACATTGGTGATCAGTGAGAAGAATGTTCCTTACATTGGTGATCAGTGAGAAGAATGTTCCTTACATTGGTGATCAGTGGGAAGAATGTTCCTTACATTGGTGATCAGTGAGAAGAATGTTCCTTACATTGGTGGTCAGTGAGAAGAATGTTCCTTACATTGGTGATCAGTGAGAAGAATGTTCCTTACATTGGTGATCAGTGGGAAGAATGTTCCTTACATTGGTGATCAGTGAGAAGAATGTCCCTTACATTGGTGATCAGTGAGAAGAATGTTCCTTACATTGGTGATCAGTGGGAAGAATGTTCCTTACATTGGTGATCAGTGAGAAGAATGTTCCTTACATTGGTGATCAGTGAGAAGAATGTCCCTTACATTGGTGATCAGTGAGAAGAATGTTCCTTACATTGGTGGTCAGTGGGAAGAATGTTCCTTACATTGGTGATCAGTGAGAAGAATGTTCCTTACATTGGTGATCAGTGAGAAGAATGTTCCTTACATTGGTGATCAGTGAGAAGAATGTTCCTTACATTGGTGATCAGTGAGAAGAATGTTCCTTACATTGGTGATCAGTGGGAAGAATGTTCCTTACATTGGTGATCAGTGGGAAGAATGTTCCTTACATTGGTGATCAGTGAGAAGAATGTTCCTTACATTGGTGGTCAGTGGGAAGAATGTTCCTTACATTGGTGATCATTGGGAAGAATGTTCCTTACATTGGTGATCAGTGAGAAGAATGTTCCTTACATTGGTGATCATTGGGAAGAATGTTCCTTACATTGGTGGTCAGTGGGAAGAATGTTCCTTACATTGGTGATCAGTGAGAAGAATGTTCCTTACATTGGTGGTCAGTGGGAAGAATGTTCCTTACATTGGTGATCAGTGAGAAGAATGTTCCTTACATTGGTGATCAGTGAGAAGAATGTTCCTTACATTGGTGATCAGTGAGAAGAATGTTCCTTACATTGGTGATCAGTGAGAAGAATGTTCCTTACATTGGTGATCAGTGAGAAGAATGTTCCTTACATTGGTGATCAGTGGGAAGAATGTTCCTTACATTGGTGGTCAGTGGGAAGGTGGAGGAGGACACACCCAAGGAGCTCTCTGAGAACCAGCCTTTTTTCAAGCCTGGGCCTTGCCTGCTAGTTTGGCCCAGGAACAATGCCTGATCCTGGGGGAGGCCCAGGGAGGGATCCCTCTGATGACACAGGGCCTAGTGAGGAGGAGGTGGAGGATCTGACTGTGGGTCCAGGCCCTGGTATGGATGCGAGTATCTTCAGACAGAAGATTGTTGATCGCTTTAGGGAAATTGGAAGGGCTGAAGAGAAACTTCAAGTTTTGAAAACTAACCATAAGAACTTCAAAGCCAAATACTTCCAGGCCTGGAGTAGAAATCGCACAGCCATGAAGCCT
Source organism: Aquarana catesbeiana (assembly GCF_042186555.1). Classification (NCBI taxonomy): domain Eukaryota; kingdom Metazoa; phylum Chordata; class Amphibia; order Anura; family Ranidae; genus Aquarana; species Aquarana catesbeiana. The sequence continues at coordinate 15,830,966 of NC_133328.1, forward strand.
GAGTTACAGGAATATGAGGAAAAAGTAAAGCAGCAAACTTTATTGTTGGAAAAATTAAAAGCCAGAAGTGGAGCTTTTAAAGAAAAATTTGAGAATGAGAAGAGATTTGCCAGCCAGTCGTCAGTAAGTCGCATGGATCAGCAGCCTCAGGTTATGGATGACCCGGGTCCATCTGCCTCTGCACCTCTCCCCCCATGTAAGGCCTTGGAATCGCCAGCGGCAACCAGCCAGGGGGTTGAGAGTGAGCATGGCACCCTGACCTTCATCCAGCGGATGGAGTCACCCCTGAGAGCAGACAAGTTTGCCATTTCTGGGGATGAGAGGAAAGATAAACCAGGGAATGAAGATGGACCTGCACCAAACACCCTGAACATGGATGTTTCTACTCCTGCATTTGCTGAGACCAGTAGTTCCTCTATCAAGTTTGCTGCATGTGTTTCACACAGTAAGGCTGACACCAGCAAAGAGATTGCCTCACCTGAGCCTCTCTGTGTTCCAGCAGAGCTGATTGATGGTGATGGGGGAGGGGATCAGCACATTGCACCATGTGCAGTGGAAGCCATGGATGTGTCAGACCAGCCTGCTGAAAGTCCTGTCCTGATGGAAGAGAACAGGCCAGCTGAAGATTCCACCAGCACAGCAGTGGGAACTGACACTGTTGGGAAGACTACAGGAACTGTGAATCTACCAGCAAGTATTAAGATTGACAGTAATGATAAAACTATGAATGTGGTGGGTGGTGGTGAAGGGGTTAATACTGCTGGGAAAAATAAAAATGACATTGCTCTCCCTGCTCAGCAGAGGAAAGACTCAGCGATTGTGCAGACCAAATCTGTACAATCGATATCTGCCAGAAATGTGACAGACGGTTCAAAACACACAAATGCTTCTTCTGCTGGGAGAAATGTGGGCAGTTATGCGTCCGTTCTGGGGAGTCGCACCAAAGAGGGTGGAGGGAATTTTAGTGGTCACAATTTGGGGGGGCTTGGTGGTGGGATGGTTGGTGGGTACAGGAGGAGGAATGTGGTACAATTGAAGTGGGAGGGGGAGGGGACCCCACCAGTAAGGGGGAGGGTGGCTGAGTTGGTTCTGGAAATGGGGTTTAAAGCATCAGATATCTTTGCTTTGATTTGCCCAGTGGGGAGTTATGAATTTGATTTGTCCTTTGTAAAGCCTGAGGGTTTGGATTTTTTTTGGGAGCGATATAGGAGGTGCAAGGGCCTTCCGCAGTGGAGTGGTTTGGTGCCAAAGGTGATTTCCAGGCAGCCTCTGATAAAGTCGGTGACGATCCTGGTGCGTAACGAATCCATACCAGAGGCTGATTTGATAGTATGGCTACGCCGATATGGTGAGGTCCTCGCTCCACTGCGGAAGGTCCTTGATGAGCATGGGATATGGACAGGGGCCTGGACAGTGTCACTAAAATTGGGCATGCTGGGCAATGTAGTTCAACACCTTCCCTGTTCAGCTTTTCTGGGGAGAGATAGGCTGACTATTTTTTACCAGGGTCAGCCTAAAGTCTGTAATAAATGTGGAGACAAAGGCCATTTTGCATCTACTTGTACCCGTAAGAAATGCTCACTATGCCAGGATCTGGACCATTTGGCCAAGGATTGTACTGAAATTCGGTGCAATTTGTGCCAAAAACTCGGTCATCCTTATAGCCAGTGCCCGGAGGCATTACATAACTTGCCAGGATTGGAGGCTGAGTTGCAGAGACTTGATAAGGAGGATGAGGCCGCTAAAACTGTTATTGCCCCTCCTGTTTCTGTTATATCTGTTCCAGATTCTGTTTCCCCTAGTAATGTGGTCCCTGAGTCTGTCCCTCCTGTGTCTGTTACATCTGTTGTTTCGGATTCTGTTTCACCTAGTAATGTGGTCCCTGAGTCTGTCCCCCATGTGGTGGTCCCTAATCCTACTGTACGTAGATCCTCCAGACTGGCAGAAGCTGCTGGGGGGGCAGGTTTGGCGGATCTTCCCACTCGGCCTCCAGTCCCTGTCCCTCAGCGGCACAAACGTGGTCAGGGGAATGTGGGGGTGCTGGATGGGGGTGGGGCTGATAGAAGGGTGTCCATATCCCATGTCTCACCCTCTGTTGAGGGGGATTCGGATGATGAGGGGTGGGAGAAGTTTAGGAGGAAGAAAAAGAAGAAGAGGAGGAAGACAAGTAAAGTGGTCATTTCTTCCTCAGGGTCGGACCCAGGAGGGGTTCCTCTTGGTAATACCTTTTCAGTTTTGTCGGGTGATGAGATGTCTGATATATCTTTCTCTTTATCATCCATGGATGAGGGGGAGTCACGTAGTCTGAAGAGAGCTGTTTCTGGTGATGAGAGTGTGGCAAAGGTTAAGAAACGACTACCCCAATCATCCTGATGGCAGTTCCCACTCCGATAAAGGTGGCGACCATTAATGTCGCCAGCATTAAATCTGCAAGAGCTCGTGATATTGCCTTATTTTTGCTCAGCGAGTTTGATGCCGAGATTTTATTTTTGCAAGAGACCTGGCTCAATACTTTGGCCGATGTCCATCTAGCAAAAAGGGAGTGGAGATGCGGTCCCTCCTTTTGGTCTCTTGCGGCTGAGCCCTGCAGCGGAGTTGCGGTCCTTTTTAAAACCGATATGGTAACGTGCCGGCGGGTAATTGAGGTAGAAATGGGGAGATGCATGGTCTTGGACGTCTCTGTTAGGGGGCAGGACCTGCGGCTGATCAATATCTATGGACCGCAGTCAAAATGGGGCAGGAAATGCCTCCTCACAGAGATCAAGCCCTTCCTTTTTACGTCCCAGCAGGTTGTCTTTGGAGGTGATTTTAACACCATAATTAGGCCTGAAGACAGGAGAGGCTCCATAGACAGGCTGGGTTACGATAGCGTTTTTCTTAGAGATATGGTGAGACAAGCAGGCCTGGTAGATGTGCATATTAAGCACTGCCCTGGCAGCACGGGATTCACATTTCAGAGAGGGAATAGTCAGAGTAGGATAGATAGGTTTTTTTTAAAGGAGAACTCTGCTTTCTCGGCTCCTGAGTTGAGAGCGGTGGAGTTCTCTGACCACTGTATGCTGTCTGTGACTCTGAATGCCTCGGACACTCCACCCAGGGGAAGGGGTACCTGGAAACTGAATTCGGCTCTCCTGGAAGATGTAGAGGTAAGACAATCCTTTGAGGATTTTTTTCAGGCACAGGTTTCTATTCTGGACTTTTGCAGCAGTAAGTCAGAGTGGTGGGAGCTTGTGAAACAAAGGACAATTGGACTTTTCAAGGCCATAAGTAAGAAGAAGCAGCTTGGTATGTACATTGCCTACCAGCATTTGCGGAGGAAGCTTGATCGTCTTGTCTCGTATAGAGGAGATCCAGGGGAGATCTCTGAGGTGAAGTTTCTTCTTAGGAAGTGTCAATACGACCGGCATGCCTCCTTGGTTCTGGAGAGGGATTATGGAAAATATCACTCGCCTGATCCTTACCAGAACTGTAAGCAAGGCATAGCAGTTAAGACGGTCATAGGCCTGAGGGATAGTACGGGTTCCCTGGTGAAGTCCAGATCAGGGATCCTGGAGATCTTCAGGTCATATTACGCAGACCTTCTGGGAAGAAAGGACCTTTGTCGGGACAGGATGGAAAGCTTTCTGGATTCTACTCCAGGATTGGGAAATGGTACATTGCCTTTGATGGATTTGACAGAACCAATTTCAGTGGATGAGGTAGTTCATGCTATAGAGAAGCTGGCTACCAAAAAATCGCCTGGGCCAGATGGGTTGACAGCTGAATTCTACAAGTGTTTTAAGTCCATTCTGGCTCCCTTTTTAGCAGAGGTTTATAACAGCTGTCTAGAAGAGGGTTCGCTCCCTCCCTCCATGAGGCAATCCGCTGTGATTCTTCTGTCTAAAGGTAAAGACCCCTCAATGATTGAGAACTGGCGCCCCATCAGTCTTCTTAATGTTGATAGAAAGATCCTGGCGAAGATTCTTTTTTGGCGCTTGTCGTCAGTAGCAGGCGATTTGTTGTCCAGTCATCAGCACTGCTCAGTCCAAGGTAGAAGTACCTTTTCAGCGGTTTTAGCTGTCCGGGAGGCTTTGGAACGATGCAGGGCTGCTGGATGGAGAAAGTACTTGCTGGCATTGGATCAGGCGAAGGCTTTTGATAGAGTCAATCACGAGTACCTGTATTTGCTACTTGGTAGATACGGCCTGCAGGGGAGGTTTATAGATTGGCTGAAGACATTATATAGAGGGGCTGAGAGCTTCCCACTGGTTAATGGTTGGGTTGGACGGCCTTTTGAGGTTGGCTCTGGTGTGCGCCAGGGATGTCCTCTGAGCCCCCTGTTATATGTATTCGCAATCGACCCCTTCATAAGAAGGCTAGAGAGTGGATCTTTGTGCGGGGTGCCTTTGGGCATTGCTGGTGTGCCGCCTCTGAAGGTCGTGGCCTATGCCGATGATGTGTCTGTTATTGTCTCTGGGACAGAGGAGGCGCAGGAGGTGGTCTCTATGATAGAGCAGTACACGGAGGCTTCTGGTTCTAAAGTCAACCATGAAAAGAGTGAAGTTTTCTGGATGGGTGAGGAGGGTGAAAGCTTCGAACTTCCGGATGCCTTCCCAGAGCCCCAGCAGGAAATTAAAGTGTTGGGCATCAAATTTGGTCCTGGTGACTATGGTCATCGAAATTGGGAAAGCAGGTTGGTGTGTGCCAATGCCAAAGTAGCAAGCTGGAAGAAATGGAAGCTTTCCTTGAGGGAGAGGGTTGACTTGATCAAAACGTACCTGGTCCCAATCTTTTTATATGTCAGCTTCGTCTGTATCTTGCCAGCATCTCTCTATGCAAGGGTGTACAGCTGTTTTTTCCAACTGTTATGGGGAAATAGGCTGAACCTGATCAAACGCAATGTAACTTACCTGTCTAGGCGGGAGGGTGGCCTAGGAATGGTCAACCCAATAGTTTTCTTTTCTCTGCTCTTTTTAAAGTACAATCTTGGTAACATGCTAGCAGAGAACCCGCCGGGATGGGTGGGCATTTTTCAGTCTTGTTTTAGGCCTTTTCTGCGATGCTGGGAAGATGGCGGGCCAGTGAAAAGTCTGAGAGTCCGACATGGCAAGCTCCCGGCTTATGTTGCCCCGTGTCTGAAAATACTTCGGCAGTGGCAGGTGACAGTGGAGGATATCAAGTCCCTCCCCAGGAAGCTTCTGGAGAAGAGGATTTTGAGCTCTGCTTTCAGTGTGTCACTGGCCTTAAGGGATTGCCCAGGCTCTGTAATGAGGGAGGGGTTGCGTTTAATCAATTTAGAAAGAATCCCCTTGAAGTTTAGGGATCAAGCCTGGCTCGCTTTCCATGGAAGGCTCTATGTCAGAGGGAACTTGAAGCATCGCCCTGTGGATGATCGGGATTGTCCTAGAGCGGAGTGTGTTGGTAAAGTGGAGTCTATGGACCACTTTTTGCTGCAGTGTCCCTTTAACATAGAGGTGTATAAAAGGGTGGGGAGGGCTCTAGGCATCCCCTTTTTCTATCGCATGAGTTATGCGGAGTGGGTGTACGGGGCATTCCCGACTTGCTGGGATTTTGATTTGGATACACTGTTTTTAGTTAGTATAGTTGTCCGTTACTTCACATGGAATGCACGGTGCCAGATTACCCTGCGGAAAAAAGTCCTCTCTGTTGAGGTGGTGGTGCACGATATTCTGGGTGAGGTTGGGAAAATTCGGGGTCTTGAGAGGGGCAGGGAGCCTCGGGCGGTCTGGAAAAGGGCGTGGAGGAATATCAGACCTGCCTTTGGTGAACTGCCCATCTCTGGGTGAGGTGCTCCTTTTCTTTTTCTGTTTCTTTCACTCCCTTAGCTTTTGTTGGTTAGTATCTTCTTTTTGAAGAAGGGCTGCATGCATAATGGGTGCGGGTTTGTTTCTTGACCTCACAGTTTAGATGTCTGGTGTATTGGTGTGAGTTGTAGTGAGATTATCCCCAATAATGACATGTTCATGATGAGTTTTGTTTTTGCTGTAAAGTCATTTTTTGTTTGAGAGCAGATTTGCTATATTTATTTTCATTTATGTAAATATGTATATATTTATGTATATTATATATAGTGATTTTATGCTTATTGATTGCAAGACTTTTAATAAAGAAAAATTGGGAAGAATGTTCCTTACATTGGTGATCAGTAGGAAGAATGTTCCTTACATTGGTGATCAGTGAGAAGAATGTTCCTTACATTGGTGATCAGTGGGAAGAATGTTCCTTACATTGGTGATCATTGGGAAGAATGTTCCTTACATTGGTGATCAGTGAGAAGAATGTTCCTTACATTGGTGGTCAGTGGGAAGAATGTTCCTTACATTGGTGATCAGTGAGAAGAATGTTCCTTACATTGGTGATCAGTAGGAAGAATGTTCCTTACATTGGTGATCAGTGAGAAGAATGTTCCTTACATTGGTGGTCAGTGAGAAGAATGTTCCTTACATTGGTGATCAGTGAGAAGAATGTTCCTTACATTGGTGGTCAGTGAGAAGAATGTTCCTTACATTGGTGATCAGTAGGAAGAATGTTCCTTACATTGGTGATCAGTGAGAAGAATGTTCCTTACATTGGTGATCAGTGAGAAGAATGTTCCTTACATTGGTGATCAGTGAGAAGAATGCTCCTTACATTGGTGGCTAGAGGGGAGAATGCCCCTTTACATTGGTGGTCAGTGGGAAAAATGACCCAGGCCCCCCCCCCCTTCCTCCTTGCAATCGCTATAAAATTTGGGGCAGTCAGTCACTCTGTGGGGGGTCACTGATATAAGGGGGGGCACTGATATAAGGGTCCCCGCTTATACCTGTGTCCTCACTCCCCTCTTACATCAGTGAACCCCTTTACCTTGATGTAAAGGGGTGTAGGGGGAAGGTAGGAGCATTGAGTTGGGCCCTCAGGGTGTAGGGGGAAGGACTGAGGGGCGGTAGGTAGGAGCATTGAGTTGGGCCCTCAAGGGGAGGTGGAAAGACTGAAGGGTTGTAGGGGAGAGTGCTGATTTGGGCCCACAGGGGGAAGGGGAAGGGCATAAGAACTGGTAGGAGGGAGGGTTAATTTGGACCCTTAGGTGGGGAAGGTAAGTCAGACATTAATGATACAGAGCTGCATACATTAGTGTCTTCTATACAGTGCCTTGAAAAAGTATTTATACCCCTTGACATTTTCCACATTTTGTCATGTTACAACCAAAAACGTAAATGTATTTTATTGGGATTTTATGTGATAGTCCAACACAAAGTGGCACATAATTGTGAAGTGGAAGGAATTTGTATTCAGCCCCCTTTACTCTGATACCCCTAACTAAAATCTAGTGGAACCAATTGCCTTCAGAAGTCATCTAATTAGTAAATAGAGTCCACCTGTGTGTAATTTAATTTCAGTAAAAAACAGTATGAACAAACAGCATCATGAAGGCCAAGGAACACACCAGACAGGTCAGGCATAAAATTGTGGAGAAGTATAAAGCAGGGTTAGGTTATAAAATATAATCCTAAACTTTGAACATCTCACGGAGCTCTGTTCAATCCATCATCCGAAAATGGAAAGAGTATGGCACAACTGCAAACCTACCAAGACATGGCCGTCCACCTAAACTGACAGGCCGGGCAAGGAGAACATTCATCAGAGAAGAGCCAAGAGGTCCATGGTAACTCTGGAGGAGCTGCAGAGATCCACAGCTCAGGTGGGAGAATCTGTCCACAGGACAACTATTAGTCGTGTTCTCCACAAATCTGCACTTTATGGAAGAGTGACAAGAAGAAAGACATTGGTGAAGGAAAGTCATAAGAAGTCCTGTTTGCAGTTTGTGAGAAGCCATGTGGGGGACACAGCAAACATGTGGAAGAAGATGCTCTGGTCAGATGAGACCAAAATTGAACTTTTTGGTCTAAAAGCAAAACACTATGTGTGGTGGAAAACTAACACTGCACATCACCCTGAACACACCATCCCCACCGTGAAACATGATGGTGGCAGCATCATGTTGTGGGGATGCTTTTCTTCAGCAGGGACAGGGAAGCTGGTCAGAGTTGATGGGAAGATGGATGGAGCCAAATACAGGGCAATCTTAGAAGGAAACATGTTAGAGTCTGCAAAAGACTTGAGACCGGGGCGGAGGTTCACCTTCCAGCAGGACAACAACCCTAAACATACAGCCAGATTTACAATGGAATGGTTTAGATCAAAGCATATTCATGTGTTAGAATGGCCCAGTCAAAGAACTAAATCCAATTGAGAATCTGTGGCAAGACCTGAAAATTGCTGTTCACAGACGCTCTCCATCCCAAAATGTCCCTCTCTAGATGTGCAAAGCTGGTAGAGACATCCCCAAAAAGACTTGCAGCAAAACGGTGTTCTACAAAGTATTGACTCAGGGGGGCTGAATACAAATGCCCCCCACACTTTTCACATATTTATTTTAAAAAATTGTGAAAACCAATAAAATACATTTACGTTTTTGGTTGTAACATGACAAAATGTGTAAAATGTCAAGGGGTATGAATACTTTTTCAAGGCCCTGTATATGCCTGGAGTTCATCTTTAAAGTAAACATCTCAAAACTGATCCACCATAGAATATTTTTCCATGGGATATACAGTGGAACCTCGGATTGCGAGTAACGCGTTTAATGAGCGTTTCGCAATACAAGCACTGTATTTTTAAAAATCGTAACTCAGTTTGCGAGTGTTGTCTCGCGAAACAAGCACGATTCAGGTTAAAGCGTGAGCAGTACCGCTTTTGGCCTGAGGTGGGGGGGCGCCGGAGCCGAGGAGAGCCGAAAGTCGCTGATCGCAGCCGATCAGCACCGTTCGGAAATGCACGGAAAGGCCCGAGGACAGCGCGGCTGACCTTGGCAAATCTCAGGTAGGAAGTCTTTCCAAGGTTTGCCGAGGTCAGCTGAAGTGTCCTCTGGCCTTTTTGGCCGTTTCCGAGGCTCTCTGACACCCCCCCCCCCCCCCCCCCCCCCGCCTCTGACCGCATGCGGTATAATTATTTTCGTTTCCATTGACTTCAATGGGAAAACTCGCTTTGATATGCGAGTACTTTGGATTACGAGCATTCTCCTAGAACGGATTATGCTCGTAATCCGAGGTTCCACTATATTGGCCTTCTCAACAGGCATATGTGATCTACTGTTAAACATAAAAGGTTAAAATAAAGACTAGACTTTGTTCCTATTACACAGACAAAATCTCTCTCTGAAAATTCACTTAACCTTTTTAGCGTGAATTAACGATCAATGTTTATGCTGTTGAACCAAAACTAAGGAAGGACCAACAGCCCATTTCCCTGAAGAGGGTGACACTGTTTATCTAACCTTCTGTGAGGGGAGTCTCTAATGTAAGAGGGAACTCTGTGGACTCTGATGTAAAGGGGAACTCTGTGGACTCTAATGTAAAAGGGAACTCTGTGGACTCTGATGTAAAGGGGAACTCTGTGGACTCTGATGTAAGAGGGAACTCTGTGGACTCTAATGTAAGAGGGAACTCTGTGGACTCTGATGTAAGGGGGAACTCTGTGGACTCTAATGTAAGAGGGAACTCTGTGGACTCTAATGTAAGAGGGAACTCTGTGGACTCTAATGTAAGAGGGAACTCTGTGGACTCTAATGTAAGAGGGAACTCTGTGGACTCTGATGTAAGGGGGAACTCTGTGGACTCTGATGTAAGGGGGAACTCTGTGGACTCTGATGTAAGGGGGAACTCTGTGGACTCTAATGTAAGAGGGAACTCTGTGGACTCTAATGTAAGAGGGAACTCTGTGGACTCTGATGTAAAGGGGAACTCTGTGGACTCTGATGTAAGGGGGAACTCTGTGGACTCTAATGTAAGAGGGAACTCTGTGGACTCTAATGTAAGAGGGAACTCTGTGGACTCTGATGTAAAGGGGAACTCTGTGGACTCTGATGTAAGAGGGAACTCTGTGGACTCTGATGTAAGGGGGAACTCTGTGGAATCTGATGTAAGGGGGATCTCTGTGGACTCTGATGTAAGAGGGAACTCTGTAAAGGATCAGTGGGAATGGTCCTGGGCTCGGTTCATGGGAGCCCTTCATGGTTTCTTGCGCCAGGGCCCTGACGGTTCTAGTTGCACTTCTGAACTGTATTGTTCAGATGCTACTGTCCAGAACTATGTCTGGTTTTGTCGTCACATTTGCGATGAATCTAAATGCTGGATACCAAAAATAAAGAATTCAAAAAAAAAACCCTGTAAGGTTTTTTATTTCTGATGGTGTACCTGTTCAGGAGCTTCACCCTCTCTACTTATTCTGGTGGCCATTGTCACCGGGAGTAAATCTGATCTGTGACAACTGTCTAAGAGGAAATTTCCCCTCTCTGTGAAGAGATATCCTCTCACTTGTATAGGAAGTTAAGGACATTTTTATATATTATTTGACCAAAGACCTCTCTTTCTCTTTCATGTTTCCCATTCCAAATACCAATAGTTCACAAAAGCAACAAGTACTAAGACACGGTTTGAGCCACGTTCTTTTTTTTCTTTTTTTTTTATATAAAAACAATATCTTACAAATTAAACAAAAAAAAAAAACGTTTCAGTTACAGAACAAATTCTCATTTCCCAGTCTGTATCCCATTAGTTATTTTGTGCAAAGCAAATATTCCAGCTGACTTTTCAGTCTACAGAACCAGGGGTCCCGCCAAGGAATTATTTAGGAATTAATTGTTCTATAGAGTAGAATTTAAGGGAGAGGCCCTCAAAGAGATTGTTTGTAGCCCTTCATGGTGGTAAATCCTGAAAGTATCGAGTATGACTCAGTTTCTCCAGATAGAAACACGTAAGTAGATATGAATGTATAAAGCCATATACTTGGTATTTGGTTAGAAAAAAAAAAAGTAGAGAAAAAAAGTATAAAATTGATATTTAGTATATTATGTTAAATTGTGCTTCGGTCCTGAACTGAGGAACCATTACTGGCATGTTAACAAAAACTCGGAATTCCAGTGGATTTAAAAAAAAAATTCCTGTAAATTTCAGATTAGATCCATACGGAAGTTTTTCCATCTTTGCTGCTGGTACTGCCTTTGTCTGAGCTAGCCTTGGGCTTCGCTCCTTGCTTTTCATGTGCAGTGTTTACCCGATTTTGCTCCACCACCGTCCCTCCAGAAGCAGGACTACTGGTCCTTGATGTCTGCCCGTTGACCTGAGAGTTATAGGTCTGGAATGCAATATCTAACTGTTCTTGGGCAACCCTCAAATGTTTATGTAAGGCGGTGAGGTCTGATGGAATGTTGTCATCGGGGCTTGTGCAATTCTGTTCTTGGGCAACGTTGGCCAAGTTTTGTTCGTGAGCCATGACGCCATTGGGGACTTTGGTGGACTTGCTTGACTTCACCACCATATTGTATTCTGGAGGGCAAGTGTTGTTTTCTGGGTATGAGTAATTGTAGGGTGGCTCCCTGGCAGTACTGGTCCTCTTGTTGCGAATTACATCCCTCAGGGTCCCAATTCCAAGATGAAACATCTCACAGATATTGAGCAACAAGCACAGGCAGCTCACCACATACATAATCAGCAAAAATACTGTCTTCTCTGTTGGTCTAGACACAAAACAGTCTACCGTGTGTGGACACGGTAGTGTATTGCACTGGAAGTTAGGCACTACTTGGAAACCATATAAGTAATATTGACCTATCAAAAAGCCAACTTCAAATACGGCCCTTGACAAAAGCTGAAAGACATACATTTTCATCAGTCCCTCTTCTTTAATTCGTGATCGGCCATCATGTTTTTTGTTTTCTTTGTCTTTGCTTTCCACTTTTTCTGGTTCTATTGGAGCCTGATAGATCATGGGCTCCTCCTCATCATCCTCAGGATCTTCAACGTTTTCACCAGTCCGCCATCTCGAATAAGACTTTTTCTTCTTTTTTTGTATATGTTTCCGTCTGTCATTCTCGGCAGCCCGGGCGATCTTGTGGATGGCGTAGCCCAGGTACATCACTGCTGGAGTTGATATCATGATGATCTGGAAGACCCAGAACCGCACGTGTGACAGCGGCGCAAAGGAGTCATAACAGACGTTGTCGCAGCCCGGCTGCTTTGTGTTACACGTAAATTTACTTTGTTCATCGGAGTAAATTGACTCTCCGCCGACGGCGGTTAAGACTATTCGGAAGATGATTAAGACTGTGAGCCAGACCTTCCCCACAAAGGTGGAGTGATTGTGAATTTCTTCTAGAAGACGGGTTAAAAAACTCCAGCTCATGTTGGGCATAAGGACTATTCATTTATAACCTAAAAAAGAAAACAAATAAAAACAAAAATTAATTAAATTGCATTAGACTCGGCTATTAGTCTTCATTCATCTATCCCAGAAAGTCCAATTTAATAGCTTAAAGCTGAATTTCAGGCAAACTAAAGCCGACCATATATCATGTGATTTTGTGTTACACCAAAATCACTCAATTTCCCCATTAACACAGTTAGTGTTGATGGGGGAATCTCCCCTGTGGAGCTACTGTGTGAGAACACAATTATTATTGCTGGAGGCTATAGCCACCGGCAATAATTGCGTGAATAGTCCGACCGGTTGGTTGTACCCAAGTTGATTAAATAACTTGGGTGCAATCAGCCTGTCCATACATACATAAATATATATATATATTTGGGTAGTTGGGCCCTCAGGAAAGAGGAGGAAGGACTGAGATGGAAGGACTGAGGGGCAGTAGGTGGGAGCATTGACTTGGGTCCTAAGGAGGAGGAAGAAGGCCTGAGGAATGGTGGGGAGCATTTAGTTGGGTTCTCAGGGAGAAGGGGGAAAAACTCTAGGGTGGTAAAGGGGAGCACTGAGTTGGACCCTCAGGGTGTAGGGGGAAGGACTGAGGGGTATTAGGTAGGAGCATTGAGTTGGGCTCTCAAGGGAGAGGGGATAAGACTGTAGGGTGGTAGAGGGGAGCAATGAGTTAGCCCTCAGGGTGGAGGAGGATGGACTGAGGTGCGGTAGGTAGGAGCATTGAGTCAGGCCCTGAAGGAGATGCGGGAAAGACTGAAGAGTGATAGGGGGAGCACTGAGTTGGGCCCTCAGGGTAGATGGGGGAAATGGGGAAGGACTGAGGGGCAGTAGGTAGGAGCATTGAGTCAGGCCCTCAAGGGTAAGGGAAAGACCGAAGGGTGGTAGGGGGAGCACTGAGTTGGGCCCTCAGGGTGAAAGGAAAAGTGGGGAAGGGCTGAGGGGTGGTAGATAGGAGCATTGAGTTGAGCCCTCAGGGTGGATGGGGAAGTAGGGACGTGGGGAAGGACTGAGGGGCTGTAGGTAGGAGCAGTGAGCTGAGATGGAAAGACTGAAGGGTAGTTGGAGAAAGCTCTGATTTGGGCCCTCGGGTGGAAGGGTGGAAGGGGAAGAGACTAAGGTGTGGTAGGAGAGAAGGTTAATTTGGGCCCTTAGGTGGGGAGGGTTAAGTTAGGCATTAATGATACAGAGCTGCCTAAATCTGTGTCTTCTATATATGCCTGGGGTTCAGCTTTAAAGTTAACATCTCAAACAGATCCGCCATAGAATATGTTTCCATGGTATATATTGGCCTTCTCAACAAGTATAAGTGGTCTACTGGTAAACATAAAAGAATGAAATAAAGACCAGACTTTGTTCTTATTACACAGACAAAGCTCTCTCTGTAAATTCACTAAACCTTTTAACGTGAATTAATGTTTTTGCCGTTGACCCATAACTAAGGACCAACCACCCATTTTCCTGGAGAGGGTGATACTGTTTATCTAACCTTCTGTGGTTGTGACATTTTAACGCCTATTCATGTATTTTCTTTGGTTTTCCAAAGAGCTATAAAAGTTTTGGCAATCTATTCTCAGCTGTAGAAAAAAAAAACTTCACAATAGTCCTGGGAAATCAACACCCGTTACAGCAAACTCATCACTGATATAACATAAAATAGAAGGCTGAACTTTGATGTGAGAGGATATCCCCTGCTTGTTTACACTGGAGAGAGTACAGTTATTCAACGACCCCCCGTTATTTAGGTTGGGAATATTCCAAATTAATCTCGCTGTGAGGAATGTGTCCTTAGATATTCTGCGCAAGGCATTCTCCAAGGGAACTGAAAATACCTTCAACTTTTTTTTTTTCATCTGTGCTTATAATAGTATATATCCACCCGAAGTAGAAATGTTTCTGGCTTCACTCCAACAGGCTGGGGTAACCTGCGGTAGACTTTGGTTACAGTCTCTGACCAGCTCCTGTATAATGTCTGCAGTCTCTGACCATCTCCTGTATCATATCTGGAGTCTCTGATCATCTCCTGTATCATGTCTGCAGTCTCTGATTATCCTTGTATCATGTCTGCTGTCTCTAAACATCTCATGTATCATGTCTGCAGTCTCTGACCATCTCCTGTATCATGTCTGCAGTCTCTGATTATCCTTGTATCATGTCTGCTGTCTCTAAACATCTCATGTATCATGTCTGCAGTCTCTAACCATCTCCTGTATCATGTCTGCAGTCTCGGACCATCTCTTGTATCATGTTTGCAGTCTCGGACCATCTCCTGTATCATGTCTGCAGTCTCTGACCATCTCCTGTATCATGTCTGCAGTCTCTGACCATCTCCTGTATCATGTCTGCAGTCTCTGACCATCTCTTGTGTCGTGTCTGCAGTCTCTGACCATCTCTTGTGTCATGTCTGCAGTCTCTGACCATCTCTTGTGTCATGTCTGCAGTCTCTGACCATCTCTTGTATCATGTCTGCAGTCTCTGACCATATTTTGTATCATGTCTGCAGTCTCTGACTATCTCCTGTATCACGTATCTCTTGTATCATGTCTGCAGTCTCTGACCATATTTTGTATCATGTCTGCAGTCTCTGACCATCTCCTGTATCATGTCTGCAGTCTCTGACCATCTCCTGTATCATGTCTGCAGTCTCTGACCATCTCCTGTATCATGTCTGCAGTCTCTGACCATCTTTTGTATCATGTTTCAGTCTCTGAGCATCTCTTGTACCATGTCTGTAGTATCTGGCCATCTCCTGTATTGTGCCTACAGTCTATGACCATCTTTGCATTGTGCTTGCAGTCTCTGATCATCTCTTGTATCATGTCTGCAGTCTTTGACTATCTCCTGTATCATGCTTGCAGTCTCTGACCATCTCCTGTATCGTGCCTGCAGTCCCTGACCATCTTTTTTATCATATTTGCAATCTCTGACCATCTCCTTAATTATATCTACAGTCTCTGACCATCTCTTTTATTATATTTACAGTCTCTGACCATCTCTTGTTTCATATTTGCAGTCTCTGACCATTTCCTGTATTATATTTACTGTCTCTGACCATCTCTTGTATCGTGTCTGTAGTCTCTGACCATCTCTTGTGTCATATCTGCAGTCTCTGACCATCTCTTGTATCATTCTTATAGTCTCTGACTATATCCTGTTTGTGTCTGCTGTCTCTGACACTGAACATTTACTGAATTTTATGTGCGCCACCTTTGGTGATGATAGGGGGCCACACTTGAGACCCCCCAAATCAGAAAAGTTGACCACCACTAGTCTAGAGTTGTCATTAACAGGAAACCCACCCTGAGAAATGCCAAGCAACCATCTCTGAAGTGCAAGTGGGCAGTAAGTGGCTGCAAAGAGGATCCAGAGGATAAGCAGCGCTGAGAGGCAACAAACAAAAGGTGAAAACACTATTTTATTTACAAAATGCCAATTGTTTAGGATATGTCATGCTTTACAAATGAAGTGCCATTCAGTTAGGATTTACATCTACTTTAAAACTTGCATCACTAAATATACTATCTGCTTTCCCTGTAAGCATGCTCCTCATGCCAAACCGTTAGTCTTGCTCCTGGCTCGGCTCTGCCTGGAAAAGTCACTTCTTGCACACACCCTGCCACATTATTAGATGTCACTTTTTGACCTGCAGTTCCTCCTTACACGAAAATGTTTCCTACTCTTTCAATTATGAGGCCGGTCTGGGAGAATATAATGTGTGATGGATAGCTGCTCTAATGATGATGGATCTTCCAGGGGTCTGGAGGTCGTTCACCAGATGTAGATAATGAAACTCTGGAACAAGTACACAGAAATGCCATCACCCAACGGAGAGGCACATGGGGCATGATAAGAAGAATGACTTTGAGCCAAGTGCCACGTCTTTATGGTTGAGGGACTTCTTCACGCACCCAAGCCGGCTAGCTGTGTGATAAGTCACTCAATGGCCTCCCAAGCTCTGTAGAACATGCCTAAGTCATGTACACTGTAAAAAATATTCTGTTGGGTCTATTTGCAACTATTTGCATCAACTTTTTAAGTACCGGTACTGTCAACTGAACTTATTCTTGTCTGACTCATTAGCCTTTTCATGTTTTCAACTTTGTTGTTTTAAAGCAAAGTTCCACCCAAAAATGGAACTTCCTCTTTAAGTGCAGAGGACCCCCTGACATGCCACATTTGGCATGTCATTTTTTTTGGAGGGGGGGGGGGAGCGGGTACCCTTCTTAGAGGGTTCCAGCTCCCACTTCCTCCCGGGACAACGCGGCGCCGGAAGGAAGTTCACCTCTCCCCCTCCCTCTCACAATGCCGGCACCGCAGAGAGGAGGGGGAGAGGAGCGGGGCTTCGTTCACCCGCATCGCTGGACTGTGGGACAGGTGAGTGTCCGATTAATAAAAGTCAGCAGCTACACTTTTTGTAGCTGCTGACTTTTATATGGATGGAACTCCGCTTTAAGTAAAGCCAGCTCATTTTTTTTCAGTTTATAGACCATAGGTTCAAGTAAAGCCTACTCATTTTTTCAGTTTATAGGCCATAGGTTTAAGTTAGGAATACATACATAACATTAACTTACTGTTTTTTTTCAGGTACACACACACACACACACATATATATATATAATAACTCTGTCAATTTATACAGCACTTTACATATACATTCACATCAGTCCCTGCACTCAAGGAGCTTACAACCTAAGATCCCTAATTCACATTCATATATACACATACTAGGGCCAATTTAGACAAGAGCCAATTACTCTACCAGCATGTCTTTTGACTGTGGTAGGAAACCTGAGTACCCAGGGGAACCCATGCAGGCACAGGGAGAGCATGCAAACTCCATGCAGATAATGTAGTGGTCGGGATTTGAACCAGCAACCCCTTTGCTGCAAGGTGAAAGTGCTAACCACTACACCACTGTGGTAACCACTAAGCCACTACACCACTTGTCTGGAACCATAGTTTTAAGTGATATTAACTTATTTTTTTCTTGTAACTTTTTTTTAAGTTGGTAAAACGTATTTTCCAAATGTATTTGATATATGTTTGAAGGTTTTTATTTCATATTAAAACAATAATATTTTTTTTTTTAAAAAAAGGATTAGTCCCATGAAACAGGCTTTCAAACAAATGAACATTTATTATGTATAATAAATAAGGCTGCCGATAACCGGCAAATCTTTAGTTTAGTTTAAACTGTGATCAGCTGTGATTGGACACGGCTGGTCACATGGTAAAGAACCGCTCTGATTGGCTCTTTACCCCGATCTGTGAACAGCTGTGTCCAAAGGACACAGCTATAGCGTGGGTGGGAGGGTGGTGGTTAAAGTGGTTGTAAACCTCAGACATGAAATATGAACAAAGCATATCCCTCTATAGTGTGTACTTGTCTCAATTAAGAGCAGTAAGTGTCATTTTTGTCTGCTGCTTTGTTCCTCTGCTATCAGTCACTTCTGACAAGTTTTCCTGACACCAAGAGAAAAAAGGTGACTGGGAGGGACCTCCTCGCTGGGAGGCTGAGCCGGGTGTCTGTCCAGGGATCTGATGGATCCCAGCTCCGTGGTCGTGGTGACGCGGTGCCTGGACCGACTTCTGTGATGTCAGCAGAGAGCCCGACTTCAGCCCGCTGTCTGCTAAAAATGGGTCACAGGAGTGCAAAACGAACTGCGCTCCTATGATCCACAGGAGAAGTACAGACAACAAGTTTTTCCCGTACTTCTCCTTTATCTGAACAAGTTGAAGTTAGAAGCTAAACTGGTTTCTATGCAGCCCGATTTAGCACTCTCCAGCTTTAGTAAACAAACCCCTTTAAGTCTGCACATTATCACTGGCAGTTTCAGACTACAATGGCATCTGCAGTGTCATCTGTTTAACACTGTAAATGTCAGATACAATTATCTGAGTTAAAAAAAAAGTAATAAAAAAAATAAAGTAATCATTTTCTTTACTCTTTTGTGCATTTGCATAATAAAAAAGCAGGTTGATAATATTTTTTTAAGTATGCCATTTAGTCATGGAGTTATTGTCAAGGCAACAGATGCATTTTAAATATTGTCCCAGGAATATTAGTATTAATGTTAATGACCTGTAGTCACCAAAAGGTTAAACGTCTTAATCCCAGGAAGTTATTCCAAGTACTCCAAGATTTCGCCTGAACTGAATGTTTAGATACATACGGAAAATGTCTCTATTATTATATTCACAGATGTAAGAAGAGCTATAATTAGATATTTCTCAAGCTTACAAGTGCTTTGCTATTTATCGATTCACCTAAGGGCCAGATTTGTGAAATTTGCTAACTTAGCATCAGAATATAATACATACATGTGCCGTCATGTACTCAGACAACATTTCCTATTGGGCGCAGCAGATTCTTCAAAAGCCTGTATAAGCATCAAGACACGGTGCATGTGTGGAGCATGGACGATTCAGGGTCCGTGATCTCAGAAGGTACGAAAGCCAGGCTGCTAGCATTTTCAAAAGGAGGTCGGCACCAGCAGCCCTTGTACTTATCTCATGATAGATGTGCTTTAAAGTGCATCATTGCCCTGGCTGTGGACATTAAAGTATTTACATATCTTAACAAGCACTATAAGAGACATAGGGGCCAAGAGACCCTGGGGGCCCATTCATGCTAGTAACAAACAGATGGCCCCTGCCCCCACCTATAACTGGTCTTCACAGCAAGGAGAACATGGAAGGGCCAACGTATGAAAGACAAAACCAGAAAAAATTCCCAGCTCAACTCGCCAACTAGTCTGCTTACCAACTGAATTAACTTGTCCAACAGCATGCGTTAAAGTGGCGGCCCGTAATGCAGGACGCAGGGGCACCGCCCTTCCTATCCATGCATCCAGCGCCCTAATCTACATGTAGGGAGCCGGACGCATTGAATTCCAATCAGGCTTTTTTTTTTTTTTTTTGTTTGGAAGCACGTGATTGGAGCCAGGGGCTCTAATAGGCTTCAGAAAAGGGTGGGCTCGGGGCGCACAGCACTGAATATTCGCTATTGTTACACTGATTCTCCTCCTGGCCAACCAGGAAGCGGGTCCTGAGAGCCGTTTCCAGATTGGCCGAAAGGAGAAGCGATCCTATTGGCCTAGGAGGAGGGAGGAGACGAGGAAGAGACGCAGGGGAAGCCTGACCGACGCACCAGCCACCACGGTGGGGGGACACGGAGGAGACGGAGGGGGGAAGCCGCCTCTGGCGGGCACACTTGTCCATGTCAGTCTGGGGGCAGCACAGGGTAAGCGAGGGGGGGGGGGGGGTTCTGGGTATGGTGTGCAGTGAAGGCTGGAGGGCTGGAGCAATGGGGTGAAGTGGCGGGGGGTGTGGTCCGTGGTCAGGTCCGACCCCCTCCCCCGACCGATGGAGCACCAGCCGCCGCTTGGTTTAGTTAGCACACATTTGCAAATGCATGCGTAAGCTGCAAGGCCTCTTCATGGGAACCCTGAATCACTTGCAGTCCTAACCTTCTAATTTCATGGGGTCCCCACAATGGAAGCACATGCATTCCAATGGATAGATAGGGGGAAGGTGGGCCTGGACCCCTCCTTAAAGGTACAGGGGACACACTGGACACCCAGCACATGGATTAATGGCAGAAAAGGTGCCCAGTGTGTCCCCTGACCAAATTTACACTAGTAACAAAGAGATGGCCCCTCCCCCCACCTATAACTGGCCTTCACAGCAAAGAACACATAGAAGGGCAAACGCATGAAAGACAAAACCAGAAAAAATTCCCAACTCAACTCACCAGTCTGCTTACCAACCTAATTAACCTGTGGTATTCATGCTAGCCCTGTGCTAGCCATGCTTTGTCCCTTTGCTCTCTCCTCCTATCAGTATGCTTCTTGTTAGCACGTGCACCGATTGGCTGCTTGTGCTGCATCTCCTTCCCCCCAGTCTGAGCTCTGCTATACTGGGACTGTAAAAGACTGATACCAAATCAAATTTAACACCTTCCTGCCCAGGTTATAGTAAAATGACGGTGGGGCAGGAGCACTGTTGTTCTGGTATGACGTCATATGACGTCGTCCCACAACGCGCCTCTCCTGGGGCAACGTAGCGGCCTGATCTGTCACGGTGGACACAGCCGATGACTGATCACTGTACAGGCCCACTGCCAATACCATGTGATCTCTCTGACCAATCACAGCAGATCACATGACAGCTTCCTTTGTATACAATCGTTTTGCTAGCTGTGATTGGTTTACAGGGATCACATGGAACAGACAGGGCCAATCACAGCCCATCTGTACCATGTGATTAGCTTTGGCCAATCAGCTAATCGCAACAATACACACGGAATCAATCAGTTTCATTCAGTAAAAATGGTTGCTTATACCAATGATATAAACAATCCTAATGTGTAAAAAAAAAAATTCTGATCACTTCCACAGAGTGGTACAGTATTGTATTACTCTGGTCATGTGGGTTAGAAAAATAATCGTAAAATAAAAAAGAAAAGCAATGTAACAAAAAAAAAAAAAAAAAAAAAAAGAAAAAAATTGAAAAAATGAATTACAATTTTATTTTTTATTGTTTACATGCTGTCACCAGTGTCCCTGATCATCACCGCACCAGGTATATGATGATACTGTACTGCATTGGTGACAGTATGTAAAACTAAAAAAATAAATCGTGACTTTTTTTTTTTTTTTTTTTTTAGTTTCTTAATTTTCCAAAAAATTGTGACAAAAAAAAAAAATCACAACTTCAAAAAACTCGCCTTGCCTCTTACTACATACCTTGGACTGTCTACTTTCCAAAAAGGGGTCATTTGGGGGATATCTGTACTGTCCTGACATTTTAGGGCCTCAAGAAATTAGATCGGCCATCAGTACATCAGGATTGATCAATTTTCAGATATACATCCCATAGTTTGTAGACTCTATAACTTTCCTACAGACTAAATATTATACACTGATTTGGGTTATTTTCTTTTCACCAAAGAAATGTAGCAGAATACATTTTGGCCTAAATTTATGAAGAAAGATTATTTATTTGCTAAATTTTATAACAGAAACTAAGAAAAACAAATTTTATTTATTTAGCAAAAAATAAAAACCCCAGTGATGATTAAATACCACCAAAAGAAAACTCGATTTGTGTGAAAAAAATGATAAAAATTTCATATGGTAACAGTGTTGTCATTTAACTACTTCCGGACCACCCACCGCACACATATATACTGCGGGAGAGCGGCCCCGGCTGTGCGAAACAACGTACCTGTACGTTGATCGCGTCTTCCAGGTCTAAGGCGCGTGCCGCTGTGTGACCCACTCCCGCTGAGATTGGACACAGTGGGAGCCAATCAGCGGGTCCGGTGTATGCAATGTTCGCCAAGGAACCCCGCGATCATTCATCGAGAGACAGATCGCCGTTCTGTCATTGAAGAAGAGGGAGATCTTGTGTTTCTGCTAAGCAAGAACGCGGATCTCTCTCTTCCTCCAGTTAAACCATCCCCCAAACAGTTAGCATGCACGCCCTAGGCACACATTTAACCCTTTGATCGCCCCTGATGTTAACCCCTTCCCTGCCAGTGTCATTAGTACAGTGACAGTGCATTTTTTTAGCACTGATCACTGGTCTCCAAAAAGCGTCACTTAGTGTCCGATTTGTCCACTACAATGTCACAGTCCCACTAAAAATTGCTGATTGCCGCCATTACTAGTAAAAAATATTTTAAAAAAATTAAAAGTCCATAAATCGATCCCATAGTTGTAGATGCTATAACTTTTGTGCAAACCAATCTATATACGTTTACTGGGATTTTTTTTTAACCAAAAATATGTAGCAGAATACATATTGGCCTAATGTGATGAAGAAATATTTTTTTTTTTTTACATTTTTTTTTATTGGATATGTTTTATAACAGAAAGTAACATAATATATTAAAAAACGAATAATAAAAAATAAATAAAAATAAAATATAAATAAATATAAATATATATATATATATATATATATATATATATATATAATTTATATTTATTTATATTTTATTTTTATTTATTTTTTATTATTCGTTTTTTAATATATTTTTGGGGGATATTTATTATATTAAAAAGTAAATATATATCGGCCTAAACTGAGGAAGAAATTTGTTTGTTTTTTTTATATATATATTTTTATATATTTTTTTTAGGATATTTATTATAACAAAAAGTAAAAAAAATAGCTTTTTTCAAAATTGTCACTCTTTTTTTGTTTATAGCACTAAAAATAAAAACCGCAGAGGTGATCAAATACCACCAAAAGAAAGCTCTATTTGTGGCAAAAAAATGACATCTATTTTATTCGGGTACAGCTAAAGAAATTTGATTTTTTTACTATTTATTTTTTTATTGGATGTGTTTTTAGAGCAGAAAGTAAAAAATATTGTTTTTTGTTTTTTTTTTTTCAAAACTGTTGGTCGTTCTTTGTTTCTAGCACAAAAAATAAAAAAATGCAATCAAATACCATCAAAAGAAAGCTCTTTTTGTGGGGGGAAAAAAAAAGGACATAAATTTTATTTGGGTACAGCGTCGCACAACCGTACAATTGTCAGTTAAAGTAACACAGCGCCGTATCTCAAAAAAATGGCCTGGTCAGGAAAGGGGTGAAACCTTCCGGGGGCTGAAGTGGTTAAAGTGTGACGGCGCTGAAAGCTGAAAATTGGCCTGGGCAGGAAGGGGGGGGGGGTGAAAGTACTCAGTATTGAAGCGGTTAAATTAGAGAAATAAAAAAAATAAAAAAATCACAACTCAAAATGAAGTAAAAATGTTACATTTACAAAAAAACCTTTAGTCTTTGAGATATCTCAAACTTGAAACCTCTGAATATTGTACTTTTAAGCGATATTAACGGTTTACTAACAGCTGTGACACATCTCAGTATAAAAGCTGGCGACGCATTATACAATTTCATTGTACAACTTTCCTTTAGATTTACCAAAACAATATAATATGAGGTCACACCTAAAAACGTTCAAATTGTATGCAATCAGGTCGGCCTTGGAATACACAGTTGAAGCTAACTCCAGGGGCGGACTGACCATTCGGGCGCTCGGGCACTGCCCGAGGGCCCCGTGCCACTAAGGGGCCCCATCAGGGTTGCCAGCCTCAGTAAAACCAGGGACAGTATGTAAAAATATGTGTTTTTAAAAAATCCCAAGATTATAGCTGCCCCCCCCTCTCCAGTACCTTTTCCAGTGTGTGTATGTGTATTCTGTGTGTGTATACCGTGTGGCCCCATAATCTATTGCCTGGGGGCCCCATAATCTCCTATTGCCTGGGGGCCCCATAATCTCCTATTGCCCAGGGGCTCCACAATCTCCTATTGCCTGGGGGCCCCATAATCTTCTCTTATTGCCCGGGGGCCCCATGAGTTGTCAGTCCGCCCCCGGCTTACTTTAAAGGAAATTGAACAGGAAAATTGTATAATGTGTAGTCAGCTTTAGACATTTTTTCGCATAGACAATTTTGACAATTTTAGACAATTCTGCGCATGCCGAGCCAAGCAAGCGTCTGCTATTGATGCAATTTTCGCACATTGAAACAATTCTGCGCTTTTACCTCTTACAAAAGCACGTTACGAAACGTCTCCTTTGGCAATAACATTGAAATGAACGTTCTGTTTTATGTATCCTTTTTCAGAACATACTTTTCATCCCCCAAAGGCTGAATTTCATGAACGCTCATAAGAAACAAAAAAAAAAACCTTCACAGCTCAAAAAACAAATCAGAATTACCCGGCCACTTTGATCTTCCCAAGAACGATTCATTCTACTCATTTTTAATGTTGCACATGAAAAAAAACGTAAAACTCACGAATGTGTCTGCGAGATTTTCTGACGCTCACACAAGCCTTCCCGTTCTGCTATGTAAAGTAGTAAAAAAAAAAAAAAAAAAATCCTTGGAAGTATTTGTTTCCTAAGTTCCTGGAAAAGTGGAGGAAAAGTCGGATATTATACTCACTTTACAAGGTGCTTTTTTGCAAGACCCGGGTGCAAAGTGCGAAATCCCAAGACAGAGGCCAAGATCCGGTTGCTCAAGGTATAGAAAATGCAAAAAAAAAAATAATACAAAACTGGAATTGTGAAAAAGACACAAAGTAACGATGAGGCGGAACGCTTTGTGAGTATTTAAACTTGCCGTCAGTGTGATGTATAGGCGCGCTCCGTCTGCACTGATCCTGCTCTGGCAAGTTTACATTCTTCTGTTGCTATAGAAGAAAAAAAAAATATTCCTTCGCTGCGCGGAGAAAATCCATCCTAATTCTTGTTTCCTGTTGTCTTTGCAGAATTCCCTTTATGATCTGCAGAATCACCGGGTGGGTTTGAGGAAAACTGTCCACCGTATGTATGCACCGCTCTGCTGACTGGGATTCTCAGAGCAATGTCTGGAATCCTTCTCTCTCTCTCTCTCTCTCTCTCTCTCTCTCTTTTTTCTACTTTTTTTTCTCTCCCTGAAGAGTAAACAAGTCAGCAGAGAGATGACTGAGGGAGGGCAGCTAATAGGAAACAAACCGTAATAAAGGACACGCTACACGTGTCTGTAACGTGTCTGGGAGGATTCTGCGGCCTCAGGACTCTAGAAAGGAAAACTCCAAAAAAAAGATGGAAAGGAGAGCTACAAAAAAAGATGGAAAGGAGAGCTCCAAAAAGATGGAAAAGGGAGCACTAAAAAAGATGGAAAGGAGAGCTCCAAAAAAAGATGGAAAGGGGAGCACTAAAAAAGATGGAAAGGAGAGCTCCAAAACGATGGAAAGGAGAGCTCTAAAAATTGAAGGGAGGGGTCCAAAAAAGATGGAAAGGAAAGCTCGAAAAAATGGAAAGGAGAGCTCCAAAAAGAAGGAAAGGAGAGATCCCAAAAAAATACTAAATGCAGTTCAAAAAGATAGAAAAGGAGAGTTCCAAAAAGATGGAAAGGAGAGCTTCAAAAAGACGGAAAGGAGAGCCCAATGAAAGATGGTAGGGGAGCTTAAAAAAGAAAATACAGTGGAACCTCAGATTACGAGCATAATCTGTTCCAGGAGTATGCTCGTAATCCAATGTACTCGCATATCAAAGCGAGTTTTCCCATTGAAGTCAACGGAAACAAAAATAATTTGTTCCGCATTGACTTCAATGGGATGCAATACCGCATGTGGCCAGAGGCGGGGGGGCACCGGAGAGCCTCGGAAATGGCCGAAAAGGCCCGAGGGACACTTCAGCTGACCTTGGCAAACCTTGGAAAGACTCCGTTCACGAGCCTTTCCGAGGTTTGCCGAGGTCAGCCGAACTGTTCTCGGGACTTTCCGTGCATTTCCGAACGCTGACGATCGGCGCTGTTCGGCTCCGGCGCCCCCCCCCCCACCTCAGGCCAAAAGCGGTACTGCACAACGCTTTTGGCCTGAATCCTGCTCGTTTTGCGAGACAACACTCGCAAACCAAGTTAGGATTTTTAGAAATATAGTGCTCGTTTTGCAAAACGCTTGTTAACCGCGTTACTCGCAAACCGAGGTTCCACTGTAGAAAAACTGAAAATACCGTTCAAAAAGATGGAAAGTAGAGCTCCAAAAAAAGATGGAAAGAATAGCTCCAAGAAAGATGAAAAGGAGAGCTCCAAGAAAGATGGAGAGAGCTAAAAAAACAAACAGAAAATACACTTAAAAAAGATGGCAGGTAGAGCTACAAAAAGATGGAAAGAAGAGCTCCAAAATAGATGGAAAGTAGAGCTCTAAAAATCTCAATGTAGAGTTCCAAGAAAAATGGAAAGGAGAGCTAAAACAAAAAAAACCTGAAATTACAGCTCGAAAAAGGGAAAGGAGAGCTCTGATAAAGATTGCATGGAGAGCTCCATAAAAGTTAGAATGGAGAGCTCCAAAGGAGGGAGAGTCCCCCAAAAATGAAAAGAGTAGCTCCAAAAATGTAAAGGAGAGCTAAAAAAAATGGAAAGGAGAGCTCCAAAATTAGAAAGTGCAGGCACTAGGAAAGAGTAGATGAGTGACAATCGTGCGATCACATTACACTTCATGAAACAACGTGCGCTCGCATTACACTTTAAAGGAGAGCTGGGAATGTACCCGGCAGGGGCCAGCAAAGAGGTGGGTGGAGACAAAGAGGTGCAGGCACTAGGAAAGAGTAGATGGGTGACAGTCAGGAAGGGTAGAGGGGGAAATGCCAGGGAGGCCGATCCAGAGCTGGAGCATTCCAAGTACACTCCATCCTAGCTGCCGGGGAAGAACTCCTCCAGTGAAAGTGGGGGGAAAGCGAAGGGAAAGGAAAGACGGATTCTGGTGGTAGGGGACTCAATTCTTAGAAGGACAGAGAGGCCAATCTGTAACAAAGACCTGAAGCACCAAACTTTATGTTGTCTACTGGGCACTCGGGTTCAGCACATCACGGATCTGGTATACAGATTACTGGGAGGGGCTGGGGAAGACCCGGCTGTCATGGTGCACGTTAACACCAATGACAAAGTCAGAGGCAGATGGAATGTCCTAAAGAACGATTTTAGGGACTTGGGAGCTAAATTGAGGAAAAGGACCTCCAAGGTAGTGTTCTCAGGAGAACTACCGGTACATTGAGCCACACCAGAAAGGCAGAAGGAGATTAGGGAAGTAAACAAGAGAGAGCTGGTGTAGTAAGGAGGGGTTTGGGTTCCTGGAGGATTGGGCCGACTTCTCAGTCGATAACCAGTACTATAGAAGGGACGGACTGCACCTAAATGAGGAGGGTGCAGATCAGCTGGGAATAAAGATGGCCAAAAAGTTAGAGGGGTTTTTAAACTAGGCGACGGGGGGGGGCAGAGGTAGAGATAGTCAGCGTGGAACATATTCCAGAAGGCAGTATTAGTGATATGTTGACTAAAGCACATAAACCCAAGGTAAGTATAGTAACAAGTCCTAGTTGCAATCTCGAAACACCCAATAAGAGGATAGTATGCGACCGGTCTAAACTATATGGCATGTTCACTAATGTTCACTAATGCCAGGAGCCTGGCGGACAAGATGGGTGAACTAGAGATACTGTTGTACGAGGAGGATTTGGATTTTGTGGGAATATCAGAGACCTGGTTCAACAGCTCTCATGATTGGCTGGCAAACATTCAAGGGTATACCCTTTATCGCAGGGATAGAGAGGGTAAAAAAGGGGGAGGGGTATGCCTATATATCAAGAATAATGTACAAGTGAATGTGAGAGATGACATCACTGAGGGAGCTAGAGAGGAGGTGGAATCCTTATGGGTAGAGCTCCAAAGGGATGAAGCTAAGGGGAAAATAATACTGGGAGTATGCTATAGGCCCCCTAACCTGAGGGAAGAGGGGGAGATGGATCTCCTATCACAAGTTGGATTAGCAGCAAGGATGGGAAGTGTTATCATAATGGGGGATTTTAATTATCTAGACAGGGAACCGCGCATTCATTTAAGGCTCGCCAGTTTCTAAATGTCTTGCAGTACAATTTTATGGGTCAGATGGTAGACTCACCAACTAGAAATAAAGCGTTACTGGATCTACTGATTACCAACAATACAGACCTGATCACGGATGTGGAAATATGGGGAAATTTAGGAAACATCGATCCCAGGTCAATTGGCTTCAGTATAAATCACACAAATATGAAACATAAGGGGAATACAAAGACACTGAATTTCAAAAGAGCCAACTTCCCTAAACTACAAACTTTGCTAGAAGGCATGAATTGGAATAAAATCTTAGGAACAAAGAACACGGAGGAGAGATGGGTTTGCTTTAAAGTTATGGTTCGGGTTTAGGGTTAGGGGTGCATCCCATTGGGTAATACATTTAAAAGAGCGAACAAATGTCCTGGTGGCTTAACTCCAATGTAAAAATGCATATAAAAGCAAAGGAGAAGGCCTTCAAAAAATACAGGGTTGAGGGATCATCATCAGCATTCAGACTTTATAAACAATGCAACAAGAAATGTAAGGGTGCAATAAGGACGGCTAAGATAGAACATGAAAGACATATAGCGGAGGAGAGCAAAAAAAAATCCCAAGAAATTCTTTAAGTATGTAAACAGTAAAAAAGGGAGGACAGACCATATTGGCCCCCTAAGGAATGAGGAAGGACATCTGGTTACAAAGGATGGGGAGATGGCGAAGGTGAATTTGAATTTGAATTTGTTCTTCTCCTCTGTCTTCACATGGGAATCGGGGGGCTTCAGTAACCAAAACTGCAGTGTTTATCCTCATGACACATCACAGGAAGCACCTCCATGGTTAACAGAGGACAGAATTAAAATTGGACTTCGGAAACTTAACATTAATAAATCACCGGGACCAGATGGCTTGGATCCAAGGGTACTTAGGGAACTCAGTCAAGTAATTGCCAGACCATTGTTCCTAATTTTTACTGACAGTCTACTGACTGGAATGGTACCAGCTGATTGGAGAAAAGCCAATGTAGCGCCAATATTTAAATAGGACCCAAAATACATCCCTGGGAATTACAGACCAGTTAGCCTAACATTAATAGTATGCAAGCTCTTGGAGGGGATGATAAGGGACTATATACAAGATTTTAGTAATGAGAACGGTATCATTAGCAGTAATCAGCATGGATTCATGAAGAAACATTCTTGCTAAACCAATCTATTAACCTTCTATGAGGAGGTGAGTTGCCATCTAGATAAAGGAAGGCCCGTAGACGTGGTGAATCTGGATTTTGCAAAAACATTTGACACAGTTC
Source organism: Aquarana catesbeiana (assembly GCF_042186555.1). Classification (NCBI taxonomy): domain Eukaryota; kingdom Metazoa; phylum Chordata; class Amphibia; order Anura; family Ranidae; genus Aquarana; species Aquarana catesbeiana. The sequence goes on from NC_133328.1 coordinate 15,859,886, forward strand.
CCCATAAACGTTTACTGTACAAAATAAGGTCCGTTGGCATGGACCATAGGGTGAGTACATGGATTGAAAACTGGCTACAAGGGCGAGTTCAGAGGGTGGTGATAAATGGGGAGTACTCGGAATGGTCGGGGTGGGTAGTGGGGTTCCCCAGGGTTCTGTGCTGGGACCAATCCTATTTAATTTGTTTATAAACGACCTGGAGGATGGTATAAACAGTTCAATCTCTGTATTTGCGGACGATACTAAGCTAAGCAGGGCAATAACTTTTCCGCAGGATGTGGAAACCTTGCAAAAAGATCTGAACAAATTAATGGGGTGGGCGACTACATGGCAAATGAGGTTTAATGTAGAAAAATTTAAAATAATGCATTTGGGTGGCAAAAATATGAATGCAATCTACTCACTAGGGGGAGAACCTCTGGGGGAATCTAGGATGGAAAAGGACCTGGGGGTCCTAGTAGATGATAGGCTCAGCAATGACATGCAATGCCAAGCTGCTGCTAACAAAGCAAACAGAATATTGGCATTAAAAAGGGGATCAACTCCAGAGATAAAACGATAATTCTCCCGCTCTACAAGACTCCGGTCCGGCCGCACCTGGAGTATGCTGTCCAGTTCTGGGCACCAGTCCTCAGGAAGGATGTACTGGAAATGGAGCGAGTACAAAGAAGGGCAACAAAGCTAATAAAGGCTCTGGAGGATCTTAGTTATGAGGAAAGGTTGTGAGCACTGAACTTATTCTCTCTGGAGAAGAGACGCTTGAGAGGGGATATGATTTCAATGTACAAATACCGTACTGGTGACCCCACAATAGGGAGAAAACTTTTTCGCAGAAGGGAGTTTAACAAGACTCGCGGCCACTCATTAAAATTAGAAGAAAAGAGGTTTAATCTTAAACTACGTTGAGGGTTTTTTACTGTAAGAGTGGCAAGGATGTGGAATTCCCTTCCACAGGCGGTGGTCTCAGCGGAGAGCATCGATAGTTTCAGGAAACTATTAGATAAGAACCTGAATGACCGCAACATACAGGGATATACAATGTAATACTGACATATAATCACACACATAGGTTGGACTTGATGGACTTGTGTCTTTTTTCCACCTCACCTACTATGTAACTATATAGAAAGGATAGCTCCAAAAAAATGGAAAGTAGAGGTCTAAAAAATATGGAATGGAGAACTCCAACAATGGAAAAGAAGGCTCCAAAAAGATGGAAAGGAGAGCTCCAAAAAATAGAAAATACAGCTCAAAAAAAAATGGAAAGGAGAGCTCCAAAAACATTGTATAGAGAGCATAATGAAAGATAGAATGGAGAGTTCCAAAAATGGAATGGAAAGGGGGGCTCAAAAAATGGAAAATAGAGCTTCAAAAAAAGGGCTGATCCTAAAAAGATGGGGGGGGATATGGACAAAAAGATCAACAATTTTCCTGTTATTTATTTCCTAAGAAGAAAACCACAACCCCTTTGTATCAAACCCATTCACACTAATTTAGTGTCAGCAATGAAATACTTAGAGTTTGCACTCTAATGCCGCGTACACACGGTCGGACTTTACGGCAGACTTTGCCCGGCGGACTTTTCGACGGACTTTACGACGGACTTTCTGAATGAACGGACTTGCCTACTTACAATCCACCAAAGTCCGTCGAATTCGTACGTGATGACGTACGACTGGACTAAAACAAGGAAGTTCATAGCCAGTAGCCAATAGCTGCCCTAGCGCGGCTTTTTATCCGTCGAACTAGCATACAGACGGCGGACTTTTCGACCGGACTCGAGTTCGACGGAAAGATTTAAAACATGTTTCAAATCTAAGTCCGTCCAACTTTTGAGAAAACAAAGTCCGCTGGAGCCCACACACGATCGAATTGTCCGACGAAATCCCGTCCGCCGGGCAAAGTCTGCCGTAAAGTCCGCTCGTGTGTACGCGGCATTATAGTATTAGTGAACATGTGTCAGATTTGATATGTATACACCGGAGTGAACTTTTTACTAAAATAAAAATTGAGCGAAAACAGCCATCTGGTGGTCACATTGGCCCACTGATACATAAAGACTTATGCCCTGTACACACAATCGGTTTTCCCGTCGGAATAAACTCTGAAGGTTTTTCCGACAGGGTTCCGACGGAATTCCGCTCAAGCTGTCTTGCATACACACGGTCACACTAAATTCCGACCGCCCAGAACGCGGTGACGTACAACACGTAGGACGGGACTAGAAAACGGAAGTTCAATAGCCACTAGCCAATAGCTTCTGTCTCGTATTTGCTTCAGAACATGCGTCGTTTGTTGTCCGTCCAAACAGCATACAGACTAGCGGGTTTCCCAATAGGAATTGGTTCCGTCGGAAAAATTTAGAACATGTTCTCTTTCTAGGTCCGTCAGAGTTTTCGAAGTAGAAAGTCCAGTGAGGCATACACACGATCAGAATATACGATGAAAAGCTCCCGTCAGACTTTTTCTGTCGGACATTCCGCTCGTGTGTACGCGGCATTACTCTGTCCTAAACTAGAGTGAAACACTTTCCTTGAACTCCTTTGATGTTAGCCATTAGTACCAATTCCTCCTGTAATAAATTGTATTGTAACTGTACTGTCTGCTCTTATGCCAAGTGCTTGGCAAACTGTTGGCACTATATAAATCCTGTATAATAATAATAATACTAAAAATGATGGAAAGGAGAGCTCCCTAAAAGATGGAATGGAGAGCTCCAAAAAATCATGGAAAGGAGAGCTCCAAAAAAGACAGAAAGGAAAGCTCCAAAAAATGGAAAGGAGTGTTAAAAAAATAAAAAACGAGATCTCCAAAAATGGAGAGATGGGCTTCAAAAAGAAAGAAAAGCTCCACAAAATGGAAAGGGGAGCTCCAAATAGAGAAGTTCCAAAAAGAAAGAAAGGGGAGCTCCAAAAATGGAAAAGGAAGCTCCAAAAAGAGAGAGAAAAAAGGTCCAAAAAATGAAAAAAAAGAGAGAAAGTAGAGCTCCAAAAATAGAAAGAAAGGAAAGCTCCAAAACATGGAAAGGGGGGCTCCAAAAAGAGAGAAAGGAGAGTTTCAAAAAGAGAGAAAGGAGAGCTCCAAAAAAAAAAAAATTGATAGTACAATTGTTTTCAAAATAGCCAATAGCCATGACCCTAAAATTGATATTCTAACCTTCACTTAAAATGTAAATATTTTTTACGCTCTAACAGCTAAGGTTTCCCTTCTTTCCATCATCTGTTAGCCTTTAGACAGACCGCCATCTTTTTGTTTCTTAATGTCCAACCTTTGTTACCTGGTTCTCAAACTATACTGACAAACTGTATAAGGTAAATTTTGTAATATTATACTGTCCAAGTTTTCTGGCCATTTTCATTAACTGCATTCTCGCAATTAAAAAAATTATTAAAAAGATGGAAGTTGGGACTTCAAAAATGGAAAAGGAAGCTCCAAAAAAGATGTCATGGAGAGCTCCAAAAACATGGAAAGGAGAGCTCATAAAAAATGGGAGGCTGATGGACCAAAAGATCAACAATTTTCTTTTATTTTTTTCCCAAGAAGAAATTTACAACCCCGTCTGTATCAAACCCATTTTTGTGTCTTTAGGACAAATATAATGTAAAAAAATGTCATGTTCTCCAGTTCAGACCGTTTCAACAATGACTTAAACTAACCAATGGGATATGGCCGTGGCTGGCAGAGATTTGACACAACATAAAATGTTGGGTTGGTTACGAGGTGTGATGTACACAAATAGTTTGTTCTACAAAAATCTTGAGCAGTGTACGGTGACCTGACAAAAACCTCAGTGGCTGTGAATTGGGGAAGAGTTTCCATGCCACACTTTGCTAAAATTATTTTTGGACTGAAGAAATTAAAATAAGAATCTGTAATTGCGTACATGTAGAGTTTTATAGAGAGCACATTGTACATGCCTCCAGTGCACTAAATGTTCAGTTGGCTGGGAAATGGGAACCAAGTTTCCAGAGGCCAATAACCTAAGAAGTGTCAAAGTCTAACCCTGAGATGAAAGGTTTTTACGCAGACCACCAATGTAAGGAACATTCTTCCCACTGATCACCAATGTAAGGAGCATTCTTCCCACTGATCACCAATGTAAGGAACATTCTTCTCACTGATCACCAATGTAAGGAGCATTCTTCCCACTGATCACCAATGTAAGGAACATTCTTCTCACTGTCCACCAATGTAAGGAGCATTCTTCTCACTGATCACCAATGTAAGGAGCATTCTTCTCACTGTCCACCAATGTAAGGAACATTCTTCCCACTGATCACCAATGTAAGGAACATTCTTCTCACTGATCACCAATGTAAGGAGCATTCTTCTCACTGATCACCAATGTAAGGGACATTCTTCCCACTGACTACCAATGTAAGGAACATTCTTCTCACTGATCACCAATGTAAGGAGCATTCTTCTCACTGTCCACCAATGTAAGGAACATTCTTCCCACTGACTACCAATGTAAGGAACATTCTTCTCACTGACCACCAATGTAAGGAACATTCTTGTCACTGATCACCAACGTAAGGAACATTCTTCCCACTGATCACCAATGTAAGGAACATTCTTCTCACTGATCACCAATGTAAGGAACATTCTTCTCACTGATCACCAATGTAAGGAGCATTCTTCCCACTGATCACCAATGTAAGGAACATTCTTCTCACTGATCACCAATGTAAGGAACATTCTTCCCACTGATCACCAATGTAAGGAACATGCTTCTCACTGATCACCAATGTAAGGAACATTCTTCTCACTGATCACCAATGTAAGGAGCATTCTTCTCACTGATCACCAATGTAAGGGACATTCTTCTCACTGATCACCAATGTAAGGAACATTCTTCTCACTGATCACCAATGTAAGGAACATTCTTCCCACTGATCACCAATGTAAGGAGCATTCTTCCCACTGATCACCAATGTAAGGAACATTCTTCTCACTGACCACCAATGTAAGGAACATTCTTCCCACTGATCACCAATGTAAGGAACATTCTTCCCACTGACCTCCAACGTAAGGAGCAGGTAGGTAGTATTGGGATTTCTGTGGTCTCAGATTCAAGGAATGAGGATTCTGCAGACTATACAGATTCAGTAAGCAGAAAAAAAATTCTGAGTGAATCATTAAACCTCATTTTCTAACTATGCGGTTCTCCCCCGACCAGCCCGGAGAATCTGTCAGCTGTGATCTATCACCGGGAGGAGTTCAGAAGGCGCACTAGTCCGGGCCTGCCAGCTGGTCTGGAGGGGTTTCACCGCGCCGCCTCTTCTGCCGCAATGTGTCTAAAAGGAGCACCAAGTCTGAAACCAGCGAATGTTTTCTATGAACGAGCGACTTATAACGGCACAAAGAGCTTTCTGGACACAAACAGAAATCCCAAATTTTTCCCAAATCCCAAATGTACTGGCAGGAGAATGAAAGCTATTTTTAGCTGCTAAGCATTTTTGTTTTTTTAAAAGTAAATATTAACATAAACCATTCTGAAATATTACAAAGCGTTTTATTCTTCTCTGAAATGTTTGTATTATTTGAAATCATGATATATTCTGAAGTGACCCCAAAAAGTGGAACTCCAATCAGAGAGTTTCAGAATGGGGGGGGACCTGTGCCAGGTTTTATTGCCGTGTCCCCAGCGGGGAAAAGATCAGGACCCGTTCACATTATGGGGCGTATTCACCCAGTGAAAGTGCATGTACATACAGTGAATGTTATTTGGTTAGTTCCTCTGCTCCTCAAATGTTTTTCATTGATTCAAATTGGAAAATACCTCACATGGCCACTAAATGGTGCTATATCCTGTGGGATTTCTATGAGCACCATCTATTGGGCAAATGTGGTACTTTAAATTTTAAAGCTAAACTCCCGACACAAGAACTAATATATTCCTCAATAGCCACTAAGGATAGAAATTCAATTTGTCAGTGCCAAATGCTTTTGCAAACCCAGATATTACCATATAAAAGTGACATCATCACTGTGCTGTACATAGCCTGTACAGAGAGCGGTGGGAGGGGCCCAGCAGGCCCCACCCACTACAGACTGCCTGCAGAAAACTACAGGAGGGGCGGAGACAAGACCGTTCCCCCTGCACAAGGAGAGGGAGCAGAGCTGTGGGAGGAGCCCAGCAGGCCCCACCCACTACAGACTGCCTGCAGAAGCCTACAGGGGGGGCGGAGACAAGACCCTTCCCCCTGCACAAGGAGAGGGAGCAGAGCCGTGGGAGGGGCCCAGCAGGCCCCACCCACTACAGACTGCCTGCAGAAAACTACAGGAGGGAGCAGAGACAAGACCGGTCCCCCTGCACAAGGAGAGGGAGCAGAGCCGTGGGAGGGGCCCATCAGGCCCCACCCACTACAGACTGCCTGCAGAAAACTACAGGAGGGGGCGGAGACAAGACCGGTCCCCTGTACAAGGAGAGGGAGCAGAGCTGTGGGAGGAGCCCAGCAAGCCCCACCCACTACAGACTGCCTGCAGAAAACTACAGGAGGGGGCGGAGACAAGACCGTTCCCCCTGCACAAGAAGAGGGAGCAGAGCTGTGGGAGGGGCCTAGCAGGCCCCACCCACTACAGACTGCCTGCAGAAAACTACAGGAGGGCGGAGACAAGACCGGTCCCCCTGCACAAGGAAAGAGAGCAGCGCTGTGGGAGGGACCCAGACGTGGTTTAAACCAACCAAGTGGTATTAAACCCAAAACCAAAAATATCATATATTGCAGCTTACCAATCATTAGAAGTGGTGGCTGCATTCGTTTTCTTTTTTTAAGGCTTGTTTTTTTCCACCTCAGTTTTCACCTGGTGAGTAAAATGGAGATTGTTGCAATACTTTATATCACACCGTATTTGCGCAGCGCAAATTTTTTGGAAAAAAAGCACTTCTTTTTAATTAAAAAATAAGAAAACAGCATGGGGCAGGGAAATCAGCAGCATATTTCTTTCTTTTTTTTTTTGTCATTGTATTATAATTTTGTATTGTCTCTAACTGTACCTTGTTTTATGCAGTATCACATCTATTTCTCAAAAAAAATATCCCCTGAGGAAGCCCTAAGAGGCGAAACATGTCGGGATAAGTCACTCCATGCCACTGTTGAGTGACCACTCTTTCCATCCTTTCATTAGATGTGTACCCATATCTGCGTATCATATGTACAGCCAATATTTTTTTTAAATCTGTCTTTTGTGTAATAAACTTTGCTATACTCTTTTTTTTATATCTTGGTGTATTGTTAGTAATTTCATTGCTTGGCACCCCTAAAATCCCACCAAAAACCATTCCCTTGTTCACTCATATATTCAGGGATGTTGGTGCCATTTCCTTGACACTGTCGCCTATCCATACAAACTACTAAGAAAACAGTAAAGTTAGCCCAATTTCTTCTGTATAATGTGAAAGATGATGTGAGGCCGAGTAAATAGATACCTAACATGTCACGCTCTAAAATTGCGCACACTCGTGGAACGGCAACAAACGACGGTACTTAAAAATCTCCATAGGCGACGCTTTAAACATTTTTTTTTACAGGTTACCAATTTAGAGTTACAGAGGAAGTCTAGCGCTAGAATTATCGCTCTCGCTCCGACGTTGGTGGCGACACCTCACATGTGTGGTTTGAACGCCGTTTACATATGCGTTCGCTTCTGCGTGCGAGCTCGGAGGGGACGGGGGGCGCTTTAAATTGTTTGTCCTCCAAGGGCATAGAGTGGAGCGGGGGAACAAAAAAAAAAACAAAAATGTTTTACTATCCAAAGTTAAAAACAACAACAACAAGGGCAGAAGATTTAATAGATAGAAAGATGAACAAAATGACTGAAGTTCCGCTTTGACGGCGCCCCAAACACAAGGTAGCCGTCGCCTGTTTAGCGAGGGACAAAAGGCGTGACGCCAAAAGGGGTTTGGCTCGCGTTTAAAAATTTGCTACATGAGCTTCGTCGTTGCGTTTTTTTTTTTTTTTTTTGGAGCGCAGGGCGGCCCATTTAAATGAAACACACTGAAAACGTGACGTGGGGGGCGCCACTGAAGTGTGAACGGGGGGCGTAAAAGGAATCCATCCAACAGGCCTACTCAGCATTACATGGTTGCCTAGCAACGGAGGTACGGCATGGTCAGTTAATACGTAGAACACCACAATATATACGGTGGTAATAATACCCCCCCACACCACCACAAACACCGCCCGCCCCCCCCCACACTTCTACCCAATCATTGCACTATTTATAAACAACAAATAAATCTAAAACCCCTCAAATATTCACTGAGATCCGTAGTCATGGGGTCTTCTCTCTCCTCCTCACTGCAGAGTGGAGGGGTCCTTCATCGGGTGCCCATCTCACTGCCTGTATTTCATGGACACCTCCTACGGGCCCCAGAAGACTTTTTGGGTGAAATAAGACATTAAAGCGGAAACCAAATCCATCGATCTAAAAAAATATAACTAAAGACAAAACCCTTTTTTTTTTTTAGGTCTGGATAGATGGAGAGTCTTTGTTGCTGTTGGTGTCCCCATCAGGGAGAGTCACCCGATCTATGTGTTCTGTTTACTGTTATCACCGAGAGCGAAAGAAAATCCCAAAATGTTGGGTTGTCCCCAAGACAGGAATAGAGGGGAAATCTTCCAATGGGGGCACTAGTTCTGGTGACAACCACTTCACTTCCTGTCCCTGTCCCATAGCCAAAACAGGACGTAAGGGAAACCCTCACGTCCTGTTTTGGTCATGGGACAGGAAGTGAAGGTGAAATCTCACCAATGACACACAGATGGCAAAAAAATAAAATAAAAAAAGAACTTGTTGATAGAAAATACCAAAATGTTGGTTTGTCCCCAGGACAGGAATAGAGGGGAAATCTTCCAATGGGGGGCACTAGTTCTGGTGACAACCACTTCACTTCCTGTCTCTGCCCCATAGCCAAAACAGGAAGTGAGGGAAACCCTCATGTCCTGTTTTGGTCATGGGACAGGAAGTGAGGGAAACCCTCACTTCCTGTTTTGGTTATGGGACAGGAAGTGAAGGGAAATCTCACCAATGACACACAGATGGCAAAAAATAGAAATAAAAAAAACTTCTTGAAAGAAAATCCCAAAATGTTGGGTTGTCCCCAGGACAGGAATAGAGGGGAAATCTTCCAAAGGGGGGGCACTAGTTCTGGTGACAGGCACTTCATTTCCTGTCCCTGTCCCGTAGCTAAAACAGGAAGTGAGGAAATCCTCACTTCCTGTTTTGGTTATGGGACAGGAAGTGAAGGGAAATTTCACCAATGAGACAGATGGCCAAAAAAAAAAAAATTAGTTGAAAGAAAATCACAAAATGTTGGTTTGTCCCCAGGACAGGAATAGAGGGGAAATCTTCCAATGGGGGCACTGGTTCTGGTGACAACCACTTCACTTCCTGTTTCTGCCCCATAGCCAAAACAGGACGTGAGGGAAACCCTCACGTCCTGTTTTGGTCATGGGACAGGAAGTGAGGGAAACCCTCACTTCCTGTTTTGGTTATGGGACAGGAAGTGAAGGGAAATCTCACCAATGACACACAGATGGCAAAAAATAGAAATAAAAAAAACTTGTTGAAAGAAAATCCCAAAATGTTGGGTTGTCCCCAGGACAGGAATAGAGGGGAAATCTTCCAAAGGGGGATCTAGTTCTGGTGACAACCACTTCATTTCCTGTCCCTGTCCCGTAGCCAAAACAGGAAGTGAGGAAATCCTCACTTCCTGTTTTGGTTATGGGACAGGAAGTGAAGGGAAATTTCACCAATGAGACACAGATGGCCAAAAAAAAAAAAAAATAGTTGAAAGAAAATCACAAAATGTTGGGTTGTTCCCAGGACAGGAATAGAGGGGAAATCTTCCACTGGGGGCACTGGTTCTGGTGACAACCACTTCACTTCCTGTCTCTTCCCCATAGCCAAAACAGGACGTGAGGGAAACCCTCACGTCCTGTTTTGGTTATGGGACAGGAAGTGAAGGTAAATCTCACAAATGAGACACAGATGGCAAAAATAAATAAATAAATAGATAAACTCGTTGAAAAAAGACACAAGTCCATCCATTTCATCCCGTTCAACCATGCCATGTATAGTATATAGTTGTGGAATCATTTTTTAACAGTTTTAAAAAAATGTAAATGATATATTTGTGTATATTTGGTGCATACAGTTTCTATGATGAATGATGTGATGCCTTTAAAAAAAAAAAAAAAAAGATTTTTTATTTAATTGGATAGTTTTTTGGTGTATCATTTCTTAATCCCAAAATATATTCTCAAAAAAACAATTCCAGGGAGTGACGAGAAGCTGAATCACAGTCTGTCTTCCTACAGGAAAAATCACATTTTTTGGGAAGGACGTGTCAGCAGCGAGGAATGATGACATCATGCACAGAGATCCGGCGCTGACTGTGCTCCGCCTGTTCTCTTTTATTTCTCCGTTATCAGGAGAGGGAGAAGAATCATGATCTTGGGATGCAGCACAAAGTCAGGAACAGATGAGTATATACACACACACAATATGCAGCGCTTACTTAACCACTTCACTTCTGGAAGATTTACCCCCACCCCCTTCATGACCAGGCCATTTTTTTTGTGATACGGCGCTGCGTTATTTTAACTGACGCTGTACCCAAATAAAATTTATGTACTATTTTTTCCCACAAAAAGAGCTTTCTTTTGAAGGTATTTGATGCTAGAAACAAAAAATGACCAACAGTTTTGGGAAAAAAACAAAAAACATTTTTTACTTTCTGCTCTAAAAACACATCCAATAAAAAAAAATGTAAAAAAAAAAAATCTCTTTATCAATTTTAGGCCAATATGTATTTTGCTACATATTTTTGGTAAAAAAAAAATCCCAATAAGTGAGTATTGATTAGTTTGCGCAAAAGTTATAGCGTCTATAGCGTCTACAAACTATGGAATTTTTTATTTTTTTTTTTGTACTAATAAGGGCATCAATCAGAGATTTTTAGCAGGACTGCAATATTGCGACAGACAAATCGGACAACTAACTGAAACTTTTTTGGGGACCAGTGACCTATAGACATGTGCAGTTCGTTTCGTTCTGAATTAAAATTCGGTTTTCGTTATTGGGAAATTCGGATGTAGTACACTCACTACTTTACATTGTAGCAAAGTGTCATTTCTTCAGTGTTGTCACATGAAAAGATAGAATAAAATATTTACAGAAATGTGAGGGGTGTACTCACTTTTGTGAGATACTGTAGAAATTTGCCCCGCAAGAGTATAAACAAATCTCCATAGTGTAGTAACCAAAAAACACTTATTATTTAAAGCTAATGCACTCACAATTTGCAGAGATAAAAAGCGTTCTACTCATCCAACAAAATGGCCGCGGCGTCCAGCGTGATGACGTCACATGCCACAAAGCCCACCCAATGCGTTTCGTCGGATTTTTGTTGAAGCCTGCGTCCCATCGGGTAGATTTTCCTTCACTTCCTGCCCCAGAGTCACAATAGTTGAATCTTTTAAGCGTGCACAGGAATTTAACCCTCCCACACTCTATCCAAAACTAAAACAATAACGTTTTGGCTTGACATGCACTTGAAATGTCACTAAACCCACATCATAAAAAAACTATCAATAAATGATGTATTACATGCTGTTCATACTCACTCAGTCACTATGAGATTTGTTTTCTGTATTCCGCAAAAAAAGCTGGTTGATCCTGCTGCTCTCTATCTCCCCCTTCTGTCCACGTCCCCACTGCAGTTGGGGATTTTGCAGCTCAGTTTTCAGTGTATTTCCTACCCTTAGCATTTCCTCCCTATTACATCTGAGCAGCCCATGCGACTATAGAGTCACACATTGTGGGCGTATACACAGTGGAAACATGACACTCCCCTCCCTCCTCCTCCATAACCAGCTAAAAACAATGAGGGAGGGATATTACATGTAGATTGATGGAGGTTTCACCTCCCTGTTATTCGAAGACACAGGCTGGAGGGGCGTGGCACAGCCTGTGACTGGAAAAACTCCACCCACGCCATGTTGTTTCCAAAAAAAAAATAAAGATTTCATTTCAACTATATATTTGTATGAATATTTAAAATAGTTCATTGATATCATTTATTTTTACCCTGTATTCCAAAAGCTGTTTTTTTTTTTTTTTGAACATGTGACCAGGAGCAGAGGACTGGAAGCTCCTCCTGCTTATGTTTCCCTGCGGACAGGCTGGTAGAGAGCTGGGTCATGTGACAGCTCTATATTGATTAGGAAAAAGGTTTTTTTTTTAAATTAAATTAATTACAGTGCCATAATCCACATTGAGAAATAGAATGGAGGATGTGTTTAGTATCACTTTAAATGCCAAATTCCAGTTGAAAAAATAATCAGCCCAGTGTGCTAAAGTAATAAAAATGCCGCTTTTGCTGCAATACTGACCTTATGCCTGGTGCTGCCCCCCCTGTCCCTGTGATCCAGTGATGCTTTTCCACATTGAATGACGCCCAGAATTCAAACCACTTCCTGTGAGCCCTGAGTGTCATGGACACGCCCACTGGAGGTGCTTTATCATGGCAGCCCAGGCTCACAGGAGGATGCTGGGAAGAATAGAGCTCACAGCACAGCAGACCAGGGAAGGGAACCCTGGGATATCATGTGACCAGCCACAAGACACCAGGGGAAAAAGGTATTGTAATGCAAATAATAAAAAAAAATGACGTGGGTGGGGGTGGAGTTGTCCTTTAACTTAGATGATTCCTGGCTGATTTAGGAGGGTTTAATGGGATTGCTTGGAATGGATTTTCCCAGCCAGTTTGTTGTTTCCCTTCAAAAACTACGACATCTGGGTGTTTATTTAACGCATAAACAAGTAAACGCACCCAAATTGATCACGCATGTTTATGGAAAGTTTTATTTTGTTTATGAGAAAGACCTTTTGACTTCAAGCTTTTAAGAAGTGGTTGATGGATTATAATCAATAAAATAGTTCCAGTGTGCCATCATCCCAAAAAATCTACATTCATCAATCTGAAGAACAAGGAACTTCTAAAGTACTAAAAATAAGTCCAACCCAATGCATCTGTTAGAAGGATTTTCCTGGAGGAATTTTTTTTACGAGAAATAAAAAGGACATCAAGTTTGAATTTAACCCTTTCATGCCTAAACCTGTTTCTGACATTTGTTGCTTACAAGTTAAAATCCGTGTTTTTTGCTAGAAAATTACTTAGAACCCCCAAACATTATATATATATATATATTTTAGCAGAGACCCTAGAGAATAAAATGGCGGTCGTTGCAATATTTTATGTCACACGGTATTTGGGCAGCGGTCTTTCAAACGCTATTTTTGGGGAAAAAAGACACTTTCATGAATTAAAAAAAAAAATGAAACAGTAAAGTTAGCCCAATTTTTTTGTATAATGTGAAAGATGATGTTACGCTGAGTAAATAGAGACCAAACATGTCATACTTTGAAATTGCGCCCGCTCGTGGAATGGCGACAAACTACGGTACTTAAAAATCTCCATACGCGACGCTTTAAAAAAGTTTAATGGTTACCAGGTTAGAGTTACAGAGGAGGTCTTTTACTAGAATTATTGCTCTCACTCTGCCGATTGCGGCGATACCTCACATGTGTGGTTTGAACACCGTTGGCTCGGGTGGGCAGTCATGTTGGGACAGGAAGGGGCCATCCCCAAACTGTTCCCACAAAGTTGGGAGCATGAAATTGTCCAAAATGTCTTGGTATGCTGACGCCTTAATAGTTCCCTTCACTGGAACTAATGCCCTGTACGCACGACCGGTTTTGCCGCCGGAATAAACTCTGAAGGTTTTTTACGACGGAGTTCTGACGGAATTCTGCTCAAGCTGTCTTGCCTACACACGGTCACACCAAATTCCGACCGTCCAGAACGCGGTGACGTACAACACGTACGACGGGAGTAGAAAACGGAAGTTCAATAGCCAGTAGCCAATAGCTTCCGTCTCGTACTTGCTTCAGAGCATGCGTCCTTTTTGGAACCGCATACAGTCGATTGTTTTTTCCGATAGGAATTGGTTCCGTTGGAAAAATATAGAACTTGTTCTCTATCTAAGTCCGTCTGAATTTTCGGCAGAAAAAGTCACGATCGGAATATACGATGAAAAGCTCCCATCGGACTCTTTCTGTCGGAAATTCCGCTCGTGTGTACGCAGAATAAGGGGCCAAGCCCAACCCCAGAAAAACAACCCCACACCATAATCCCCCCCTCCGCCAAATGATTTGGACCAATGCACAAAGCAAAGTCCATAAAGACATGGGGTGGAGGAACTTGACTGGCCTCAACCCGACAGACCATCTTTGCGATGAATTAGAGCAGAGACTGCGAGCCAGGCCTTCTCGTCCAACATCAGGTCATCCTGACCTCACAAATGCACTTCTGGAAGAATGGTCAAACATTCACATAGACACACTCCTAAACCTTGTGGACGGCCTTCCCAGAAGAGTTGAAGCTGCTATAGCTGCAAAGGGTGGGACAACTCAATATTGAACCCTACGGACTAAGACTGGGATGCCATTTAATTTCAAGTGCTTGTAAAGGCAGGTGTCCCAATACTTTTGACAATATAGTGTATCGCCTCTAAGACATGACCCACCATCCTATCCATAGATTATCACATTTAACCACATTTCAACCTAACATACCACCTCTAGACTTGACCCATGTTCCTATCAATACATTATCACAGTTGAAGAGAGCGTATTATTGTATCAGCTTCTGATTAACATTATACAGATCATTGAATGGGTAGAATCCAACCAATCCAAGAGATACAATAATATGGTCACTTTCAATGTTGTGTTGTATTTTAAGGATGGTGGGTCAAGGCTAGCAGGCTACAAATATTCCAAACAAATTGATATTGACATTAATTTATTATCACTCAAAGTTTCAATCCAACATAAAACCTCCTAGACTTGACCCACAATCCTATCAATACATCATCACATTTAAAGAGATCATAATATTGTATCAGTTTTGATTGATATTACCGAAACCATGCGACAGGTAGGATCCAATTTATCCAAGAGCTGATGCAATAATATGTTCTATTTAAAATGTGTGATATTGTATTAAAAGGCTGGTGGGTCAAGGTTAGGAGGTTACAAATATTCAATCAAATTAATATTAACGTTACTTCACCGTGATTCAATGTTTCAGTCTAACGTAATACCTCCAAGACTTGACCCACCAGGATATTAATACAGTATAACATTCAAAGAGATCATATTATTGTATCAGCTCCTGTTTCAGTCCAACATTATACCTCAAACCTTGACCCACCATCTTATCAGTTTTGATTGCTATTACCCAAACCATGGGACAGGTAGGATCCAACCTATTCAAGAGCAGATACAACAATTTTAATGATATTGTATTACCAGGATGATGGGTCAAGGCTAGGAGGTTACACAAACCCCAGTCAAATTGATATTGATAGCACTTTATCATCAATCAATGTTTCAGTCTAACATAACAGCTCCTAGACTTGACCCACTATCCTATCAATTATTGTTTTAGTTCTTGGTTGATATTACCCAAACCATAGGATGGGAAGGATCCATAAGGTAATAAAATAATAATTCATGTGACCCTGTATTGATTGGATGGTGGGCCAAGTGTAGAAGGTGTCATGTTAGATTGAAGTATGGAGTGAGGATAAAGCAATGTCAATATCATTTAGTTTGGAATATGTGTAATCTCCTACTTGACCCGCCATCCTATCAATACAATATCAAATTACAGAGACCTTATTACTGTATCATCTCTTGGATAGTTTGGATCCTCGCTATCCCATGGTTTGGGTAATATCAACCAAGAACTGAAACAATAATTGATGAGTCAAATCTAGGAAGTTTAATGATAGACTCAAATATTGAGCGAGGATGAACTAAAGTCAATATGAATTAGTTTGAAATATGTGCAGCCTCCTAGGCATGACCCACCATCCCATCAATACAATATCACATTTAGAGACCAAATTATTGTATCAGCTCTTGGATGGTTTGGATCCCACCTATCCCATGGTTTGGGTAGTATCATTCAAGAACTGAAACAAAAATTGATGGGATGATGGGTCAGGTCTAGGAGATGGGGCGGATGTGGTTCCTTTGCTCTTTGCATGTCTTTATCTGGACCCCCTTGGGGAACTATTCCACCAACTGACACCAATGACGGGGCACCATTTCCCCTAATGACACCATCAATGGGGCACTACTCCTCCTAATGAAACCAATGATGGGACACTGATGCTGGGGCATTTTCTACTCTCACTGGCCACAGTCCACCCCCCATAAAGCCTGAAGGACAGTAAACTGGCCCTTTGCTTATAAAGTTTGGAGACTCCCGCATTAGGCTGGAATATCGAGTGAGAATAAAATAATAAAGTGAGAATAAAGTAATGTCCATATGAATTAATTTGAAATATTTGTAACCTTCTAGCCTTTTCCCATCACCCCAGTGCAATCAGATTTAAAGAGACCAAATGGTCACCTTTTGGTTGATGTTTCCTAAACCATGGGATAGTTGGGATCCAACCTATTCAAGAGCCGATACAGTAATGTGGTCTCTTTAAATGTAGTACTGTGTTGAAAGGCTGGTGGGTCAAGACTAAGAAGTATTAGATTGAATCATTGAGTGATGATGATATCAATATCAATTCAATGAAATTTTTAAATTTTTTACATACAAATTAATTGAGAAAGTGCATTTAACAGATTTACTGTGTTTGGTTTTATTACCTTAAAGCCCCTTTTTCTTCAAATTGATGTACCAGGAAGACCTTTTAGTGGTCATATCTTCTCACTGTCCCAAGTTAATGCCTAGCCTTGGCCCATTGAACTCCATCTGAAGGGGAGCCAGCCCCTGTATTTTCGGACTTGCAGTTGGCCACCACTGCCCCGCCACCAGAACTCTTTCTTCTACCAGGTGTGGTCTGCGTCCAATAGGCTACATTCATTTTAAAATTGTCAACGGGCAGAGCGAACGCCTTGATCACTGTTTGCATTTTCTAAGCCATTCAGTTCTGCACACCGTTTCCAGCTCCTGGTGTTTGGTGGGCCTGAGGAAGTATCCTGAGCCCTCCCTTTTTTGGCCTTTGTGGACTAAAACCTCAACCTCACGTTCCATTTTCAAGTTCTTACGCAGGGAGCACTTTGGTGCATTGATGGACAGGAGTCTGAGGATGTGACCTATGACCTGACTGCACTCCTGTTTATTAGATAATGGTGGGGGATGTAGCTACCGTTCTTTATTATCTCACATCCTGCTCTCTCTCATCCCAGTCTCAGAGCTCAGGCCTTCCTGTCTGGGGTCCAGGGTGGAGGAACGTGATTAATGGCTTGTCAATGACAGCAAGGATGGGTCTTCTTGTTCACTTTCCTCCCAAAACCAGAAGCCCCTTTCCCAACACAGGCAGCACAACCTGACAAAGTGGACCTGTCTCTGACTACCCAAAACACATCCAGAGACCTTCCAATGGTCTCAGATTTCCAAGATAATCCCAAGTTCCAAAAAGTTAGGAGACCAGAGCTCAACGCCAAACCCCCATAAACACAACTGCTTTACTATATGTTCAAAATTATTAATATATAATGATATAAAGTAAAATAGATGTAAAGCCTAACTGGATAACAAGTAGTTTTCTGTCATGAGCAATCGCCATTTTTTTTTACGTAAAATAATTGTTTTGCTTTCATCCTTTGTCCGATCTCAGTACCTCTTTGTAGCCATATCCTGTCTACTTGTACTCCAGCATGTACTGCTTGGCATTTCTCAGGGGGGGCTTCCTGATGGTGACAACAGTGGACAATGCCTGTGTAATGTGTGTTGAGAACAAGTGGGAGACAGAGCGTTGTCACTCTATAGAACAGTCTTTCTCAACCTTTTAACCCTCAAGGAACCCCAAAAATAATTTTCAGGTCTCGAGGAACCTTTACTAAAACCAATTCATCAGGGGTCAACAGAACAATGCCCCTTATACTGGTGGTCAATAGGAAGAATGTTCCCCTTAAAATGGTGCCCAGAATGCCACCCTTAAAGACAGCTAAAAATATATTTTGTGTCATGCTGCTGGCTTTGCTACGTGATGCTGAACCTTGAACTCTGTAGGCATCATCAAAAAGGTGGTTCATTAGCCACAGCTCAAGGAAACCCCTAGCAACCTCTGGAGGAACCCTGGTTGAGAATGGCTGCTATAGAAAGAACTACCTGAGTACAGGGTGACCACGAGGAAAGCAAGATGGAGCAGACCATGGTCACCCTATAACAGGCACCTGAACAAGGATCTTCATGGCAGAATCACCAGGGATTCTGTTGAAGGCTTCCCATCTAGTGATGTACTAGTTAGATGACAATCCAATAACTCACCAGAGGTTTAATACTGGAAGCACAAACCCCAGTATAAAAGCACTTTGAAATCTCCATCCGAGTAACAGAAACACATTTTTAATCCACTTCAATCCCCACGGGAGGCTTTTACTCTCCCAATGGGAACACCAGTACCGGCTCACACTGCTCATCTTAGCCAAACAGGAAGGAAAAATAGATTTCCATTGCGTAAAATCTTCTCATTTATTAAAAAGAACCCCACAGTAATAAACGTACATAGACGTTTGTCACCACCGATACTAGAATACAAGCAATTTCTCTTTAAAACTGACTCAGCTCCAGCTAGAGTGACCTGAGTGCAAGCATGGCCCTCAGAACCTCAGCGTGCACGCTGACGTAATACCCAGACAAGCCCCGCCCTACGCGTTTCGTCTCCCGACTACACTTTTATATATGTTATTTATGAATCATCTGATATTAGTCTTTCAATGAATCGTTTGAATTTTTGATTAGTTTTTTTTTAGTTTAATATTGGGTGATAGTGCTGTCCTTTGATATTTTTGCCTATCTTCCCGGTGTTAATTAAACATGGTATTGATAGCTGCTGCACCCTTTAAATGATTTAAGGAGTGTTCCGTGGTGCGGATTGACATATTTATCTGATTGATGATATGGAAGCAGTAAGTATGGAGTCTGCATGATTTAGAAGTCCAATTCTGTTGTTGGAAGAACAAGTGTGACTCACCCATAGCGTGTATATATATATATATATATATATATATATATATATATATATATATATACACACATAGGGCTTTTTTTCTCAGAGAAGAGGGGCAGGTACTCTCTCCCTTTCAAGTCACCCCTTGTCTTTGCCCCCTATCCACCTCCCAATACCACCCCTTTTATAGAATACAGAACCAAGTATTATTTTGACATGTGCTAAGTAGTTTGTATGAATTGTGTTAGCCAAAAAAGCAGTAAAATACACTCCCCCAACAAGAGACTTCTCCATCAACAATAGACCTCCTTCCCATCAACAATAGACCTCCGCAACAAAATGCTACCTCCCCCAACAATAGTTCTACCACAGCCACATTAGAACCCCACCAGTAGCAATAGATCTCCCAGTAGCCAGCATTATTAGACCCTGCATTAGCCAGCAATAGACCCCTCCCTCAACAGTATCACTCCACCAACAATTGACCCTCCCAACAACAATGGATCCTCCACCAGCAACAATAGACACCCCCCCATCACCAATAGACCACCCCAGCAACAATAGATCCCCCCAAACGAAATTGATCCCCAGCAGCCAGCAACAATAGACCTTCCAGCATTCCCCAGCACCCCTTACCATTACATAAATTCAGTGCTGAAGGTGCCGGAACTGTATTCCCCCGCATCCTGCTGAAAAAAAAACCTGTATATACACTATATCACCAAAAGTATTGGGACACCTGCCTTTACACTCACATGAACTTTAATGGCATCCCAGTCTTAGTCCGTAGGGTTCAATATTGAGTTGGCCCACCCTTTGCAGCTATAACAGCTCAACTCTTCTGGGAAGGCTGTCCACAAGGTTTAGGAGTGTGTCTATGGGAATGTTTGACCATTCTTCCAGAAGCACATTTGTGAGGTCAGGCACTGATGTTGAATGAGAAGGCCTGGCTCGAAGTCTCCGCTCTAATTCATCCCAAAGGTGTTCTTTCGGGTTGGGGTCAGGACTCTGTGCAGGCCAGTCAAGTTCCTCCACCCCACACTCGCTCATTATGGACCTTGCTTTGTGCACTGGTGCACAGTTATGTTGGAACAGGAAGGGGCCATCCCCAAATGGTTCCCACAAAGTTGGGAGCTTGAAATTGTCCAAAATGTCTTGGTATGCTGACGCCTTAAGAGTTCCCTTCACTGGAACTAAGGAGCCAAGCCCAACCCCTGAAAAACACCCTAAAATCATAATCCCCCCTCCACCAAAATGATTTGGACCAGTGCACAAAGCAAGGTCCATAAAGGCATGGATGAGCGAGTTTGGGGTGGAGGAACTTGACTGGCCTGCACGGAGTCCTGACCTCAACCCGTTAGAACACCTTTGGGATGAATTAAAACGGAGACTGCGAGCCAGGCCTTCCCATCCAACATCAGTGCCTGACCTCACAAATGTGCTTCTGGAAGAATGGTCAAACATTAAAGTTCACATGCGTGTAAAGGCAGTCGTCCCAATACTTTTTGTAATATAGTGTATGTATGGCAGCTCTAAATACGGGAGTGGGTATTCAGGGCAATGTACACCAACTCTGCTCATAGGAATGAATACCGCCTTATGTCATTTTGGACATTGCTGGTTTAACCCTTTCCCAGCTGCTCGGGTTTCCCTGGAAGCAAATTAGCTGAATAACCATTTTCCAGCAACATGTTTTCATGACTCCCCTTCCTGTCCAATGAAGAATGGTTGGACAGGAAGCTGACAATCCATCTGACATCATGGTCACCATCCCCCTGTACTCCGGGCTTTCTCCAGTGCCAGGAACTTTTCATTCAGTCTCAGTGCTAAAGATGTCCTGTGACACCGCATAGTAGGTATGTCATGAAACATTGCACTGAACTCAGTGGAATAAAACTGCTAAAGTGTGTCACAACATACAGTGCAAGTATCATTTATCCAAAAATCTCCACAATTTATCATAAAAAGTCATCCACGATCTCCAGTCCGGCAGCCTTTGACTAGGCTAAGATGATGTCATTAGTCTGCTGCAAGAGAGAAGAAAGCATGAGAAAGCATTTCTTCAGTCTCCTCTGCCCCCCCCCCCACATCTTAGCAGTTGTCAGAAGAGAGGTGGACAGAAAATCTCCTACAGATCCTGCACCTCCCAGTGCATTCTTGAGAGGCTCGTCTCTGAACGAGCCCCCCCCCCCCCCATCTCAGCAGTTGTCAGAAGGACAGAACTCCTCCTACAGAACCTGTGCTTCTCTGTGAAGCACCGGAGAAGCTCTTCTTTGCAGACCCCCCCCGCCCCACATCTCAGGCAATTAGCACCAGTTGGCAACAGAGAGGAGGACAGAACTCCTCCTACAGATCCTGCGCATCTCTGTGCAGCCGCAGCGCCCCCTCGTCTCCACCTCCCCTGGTTTCAGCATTCAGCGGACTCCGGCAGCTGACTCCAGCCCTCCGCTGATCCTCCTCCAGACTCTGCTTTCTAGCTCCACCCCCAGCTTCTTCCCAGCAACAGCACAAGATGTGGGGAGGAGGGGGGGTGCACTGTGATGTAAGAGTGGGTGGGGGACTCTTGACTTCTGATAGTGGGGGGGGGCTGCTCTGGACACCACACCTAGTCTTAGATACCACCAGCCCTTTGGGGACAACCATAATGCCGATGCTGCCTGCAATGACATTCAGTTTGCACCCATAGGGTGAGTACATAGATTGAAAACTGGCTACAAGGGCGAGTTCAGAGGGTGGTGATAAATGGGGAGTACTTGGAATGGTCAGGGGTGGGTAGTGGGGTTCCCCAGGGTTCTGTGCTGGGACCAATCCTATTTAATTTGTTTATAAACGATCTGGAGGATGGGATAAACAGTTCAATCTCTGTATTTGCAGACGATACTAAGCTAAGCAGGGCAATAACTTCTCCGCAGGATGTGGAAATCTTGCAAAAAGATCTGAACAAATTAATGGGGTGGGCGACTACATGCCAAATGAGGTTCAATGTAGAAAAATGTAAAATAATGCATTTGGGTGGCAAAAATATGAATGCAATCTATACACTGGGGGGAGAACCTCTGGGAGAATCTAGGATGGAAAAGGACCTGGAGGTCCTAGTAGATGATAGGCTCAGCAATGCCAAGCTGCTGCTAACAAAGCAAACAGAATATTGTCATTAAAAAAGGGATCAACTCCAGAGATAAAACGATAATTCTCCCGCTCTACAAGACTCTGGTTCAGCCGCACCTGGAGTATGCTGTCCAGTTCTGGGCACCAGTCCTCAGGAAGGATGTACTGGAAATGGAGCGACTACAAAGAAGGGCAACAAAGCTAATAAAGGGTCTGGAGGATCTTAGTTATGAGGAAAGGTTGTGAGCACTGAATTTATTCTCTCTGGAGAAGAGATGCTTAAGAGGGGATATGATTTCAATATACAAATACCGTACTGGTGACCCCACAATAGGGATAAAACTTTTTCGCAGAAGAGAGTTTAACAAGACTCGTGACCACTCATTAAAATTGGAAGAAAAGAGGTTTAACCTTAAACTACGTAGAGGGTTCTTTACTGTAAGAGCGGCAAGGATGTGGAATTCCCTTCCACAGGTGGTGGTCTCAGCGGGGGGCATCAATAGTTTCAAGAAACTATTAGATAAGCACCTGAATGACCGCAACATACAGGGATATACAATGTAATACTGACATATAATCACACACATAGGTTGAACTTGAAGGACTTGTGTCTTTTTTCAACCTCACCTACTATGTAACTATATAGAACAATGGTGCGCTCACATAACACTTTATAGAACAATGGTGTGCTCACATAACACTTTATAGAACAGTGGTGCACTCACATAACACTATATAGAACAATGGTGCGCTCACATAACACTATAGAACAGTGGTGCGCTCACATAACACTATAGAACAATGGTGCGCTCACATAACACTATAGAACAATGGTGTGCTCACATAACACTATAGAACAATGGTGTGCTCACATAACACTATAGAACAATGGTGCGCTCACAAATGGGTTCACAGAATGCGCCAACCACCGACAGGCCACAAGGACGGCAGTTTGGCTCGGTTCATATTTCTGAGATGCAGGAACACAAAAAAAATCAGCTGCATTGCCAAAGCTCCCCCCCCCCCAAAAAAAACTGCACCCCTTTTGCAGGTATGTGGTGGTGCCATTAACGCTTATTGGCACCTCAATGCGCCTTGCTAACCAGGAGTTTTGGTGCAACATGATTTCAAAAAACAAACAAAAAGTTGCTTGCACTTGAAATGGATGGGCTGCCCTGAACGTGATGCCCCACAACGCCTTCAGAGGTGTGAATGGAGTCCAAGGTGGCCACTGAATAAATGTCCTCCATGTCCGTAGTATATGACCTGATTATGGAATTGTTCATACGCCGCTCTCCTTGGGTCTCATTTCCAGATCTCTGTTGCACCAGCTGTGTTTGGCGCCTCCGGGCTCACATTCCAGCCGACAAGAGGAATGTTATTAAGTGAGCGCTGAGCATGAAATATGTACAATATGTATAGAGTCGTGGTTCAGGTATCAGTCATCGGCATGTCAGTACCTGCCGCCATATTTACCAGAACAATGACAAGGGGGTGGGGTGCCAATATGGGGAAAATGTGGTATCTGAAGACTGTATTATAACAGCAATAATAATAATAATATATAAATATAAAATAATGTAAATAATATAAAATATATTGTATAATAATATAAATAATATGTAATAATAATTATACTGTTAGTATTATATTTTTCAACATTTATATTATTATTTTATATTATATTATATTATATATTGTTATTATCAATAATAAATACATATACAAAATATAACAATATAAATAATATAAAATCTAATAATATTAATAATAAAAGCTATAAAAAAACAATAATAATAAAATTTATAATATCATTTTTCATATTATTTATGTTATTTTACATTATATTTTATATTAATTATATTATTTTATATTTATACATTATTATTATTATTTCATAATAGTTATATTATTATACATTCTAATTTTAAATATTTATATTGAAATAATAATGACAATATTATCATTATTATTATTATTACTACTACTATTGTTATCACTTTTATTATTATATATTTTATAATATTTATATTATTATTTTATATGTATATATTTTTATTATTATCAATTATATATACACATATAAAATAATATAAGACATATAAAATAACAAAATAATAACATTAATAACAATTAAAAGTTATTTAAAAAAGTAATAATAATTATAATAATAATATTTTTCATATTATTTATGTTATTATACATTATATTTTATGTTAATTATAATATTTTAGAATTATACATTATTATTATTTCATAATAGTTATATTATTATACATTCTAATTTTAATTATTTATAATGAAATAATAAAGAAAATATTATCATTATTATTATTATTACTTTTATTATTATATATTTTATAATATTTATCTTATTATATTATTTTACATGTATATATTTTTATTATTATCAATTATATATACACATATAAAATAATATAAGACATATAAAATATAAAATAACAAAATATAAAGATTAATAACAATTGATATTAAATAACATAAATAATAATAATAAATAAATATAACAAAATAATGTAAATAATATAAAATATATTCTATAACAATATAAATATTATGAAAAATGAATAATAATAATGTTACTATTATTATTTAAATATTATATTTAATGATATTTATATTATTATATTATTTTACATTTATATATTGTTAATATTATCAATCGTTATGCCAAGTAAATAGATACCTAATATTTAAATGGGGGATGCTCATGGAATGGTGCCAAACTATGGTACCTAAAAATCTCCATAGGCGACACTTTAAAAGCCTTTACAGATTCCCGGCTTAGATTTACACAGGAGGTCTGGAGCTAAAATGATTGCTCTCGCTCTGACGTTCATGACGGTGTGGTGTGATCACTGTTTACATTTGCTTGCGGGACTTACGTATGCATTTGCGTTTACGCATAAGCACAGGGGGAAGGGGGTACGTTAGATTTTTTTTTAATTATTATTTATTTTATTTGACACTTTTTTTTTTCACTCTCTCTTTAATTTGTTTTTATTTTTATCCATTTTATTGCTTTCACAAGGGATGAACTACATCCCTTGTGTAAGCATGGGCTGTGACAGGTCCTCTTTATGGAGAGATCTCGATCCTATTAGATCCCAAATCTTTCCTCTGGCCTCCAATGCAGCCGATCAGACACAGGTCGCTCCGATCGGCTGCTTTCCTGGCCGCTAACAGCCAGGTGAACAAAGAGGCGGGAACTGGAAGTGACGGAATCCTCTGCGTTTCTGGGGTCACAGAGAGGGAGGAACAACATCAGTTCCTGACGTTGTTCCTCCCTCTCTGTGACCCCGGAAACCGGAAACGCAGAGGATTCCGTCACTTCCGGTTCCGGCTTTGCAAAGAAAGCAGCCGATCGGGCCCATCTGTTCCTAATCGGCTGCATTGGAGGCCAGAGGAGAGATTTGGGATTCAATAGAATCGAGATCTCTCCATAAAGAGGACCTGTCACAGTCCATGCTTACACAATGTAGATGTAGTGTAGTGCCTCCGCCGGTCGCATCGTTCCCGGGCTCTGCCGTCTGATTGCGGCAGGCGGCAGTGGGAGGGGGGACCAAGTGGCTGATCAGACACTCAAATTACTTCTGCTGAAGAGGGAATTTCCGGCTGAAAATTTTGATACCGGGATGACGCCTGTAGGTGCAGGTGCAAGCATCACCCCGGTATAAACAATTCAACCCGAGGACGTCATACGACATCCTATGGGCAGGAAATGGATATTTATATTATCAGATTATTTTATATTTATATATTGTTATTAATATAATAATATAAAATATATAATATAAAACAACATACATAATATGTTTTATATTATACATATAAAATAATATAATAATATATAATATAAAACAACATAAATAATAACATTAATAACAATTAATATAAAATAACATAAATAATATTCATAATCATCATAATAATATGATGATTATTATTATTATTGTTATGATGATGATGATGATAATTATTATTGTTATTATTATTTATGTTATTTTATATTAATTGTTATTAATGTTATTATTTATGTTGTTTTATATAATATATTTTATATTATTATATTATTTTATATGTATATATTATTATAATATAAAATATATTATATAAAACAACATAAATAATAACATTAATAACAATTAATATAAAATAACATAAATAATAATAACAATAATAATTATCATCATCATCATCATCCTAACAATAATAATAATAATTATCATATTATTATGATGATTATGAATATTATTTATGTTATTTTATATTAATTGTTATTAATGTTATTATTTATGTTGTTTTATATTATATATTATTATATTATTTTATATGTATAATATAAAACATATTATGTATGTTGTTTTATATTATATATTTTATATTATTATATTATTTTATATGTATAATATAAAACAACATAAATAATAACATTAATAACAATTAATATAAAATAACATAAATAATAATAATAATATTATTATAATTATTATTATTATTGTTATTATTTATGTTATTTTATATTAATTGTTATTAATGTTATTATTTATGTTGTTTTATATTATATATTTTATATTATTATATTATTTTATTTGTGTATATATTATTGATAAGAATAACAATGGAATAATAATATGATTATTATTATTATTGCTAAATTATAAAAAGTAAAACATTTATTAGATTTATACCATTTTATTTATTTCTATACCGTATATTTTATTTCATGTTATTCTATTCTACATGGATGAAGTTATCCTATCTGTAGTCCCATCTAGAAGGTATAATGCTCTAAGGACGATGAGCCACCAGAGCTCCTACTTCTCTACATAACATTCCATCGTCACTCATCCGCTGGGACTCTCTCCTGACTCATAACTTTCACATATCAGGACAAATGACATCTGGGGACAGTCGATCGGATAACGGGTTCATTCTCATGAACAGGAAAACTGATGGAAAACTGGATTAATATGGTTTCTAAAAATAAACCTGTCCTTGCCCCCCCCCCCCCCCCCCCCCCGAGATTAGAAATTCCATTTCCAGATTGGTTTGTTGGAATTTCAAGTGTCGCAATAAGTATCACAAACGTCACATTTCCCATAGAGATGAATTTTGGGCTTTTTTTAAACCTGAAGGGCAAAGGAGCCGATCGTGCGTTATCCTCGGAGTAGAAATAGCTTCAATGGAGCCATGTGTGCTCTGATCTTACCATATGCTGGACGGTCCCAGAAGACTGGACCATTCCAGGGCAAGATGAGACATTCAGGATACATTCACACCTCTAACTCTTTCGTTGCCAGGGCCGTTTTTGCCTTTCATGCACGTACGCTTAAAAAAATAATTTTAGGCCTGATGATTAGTTAAATCTCCCGCTCAGTGGTAACCCCCATCTTTGCTAATCCCCTGCTTAGTAGTAACCCCCAACTCTGCTGATCCCCCACTCAGTAGTAACCCCCAGCTCTGCTGATCCCCCTCTTAATAGTACCCCCCAGCTTTGCTGATCTCCCACTCAGTAGTGCCCCTAGCTCTGTTGATCCCACTCTCAGTAGTAACCCCCAGCTCTGCTGATTCCCCTCTCAGTAGTAACCCTCATCTTTGCTAATCCCCTACTCAGTAGTAGCCCCCAGCTCTACTGATCTCCCACTCAGTGTTAATCACCAGCTCTGCTGGACCCCCCCCCCCCCCGCCCAGTAGTAAACCCCAGCTCTACTGATCCCCTACTTAGTAGCAACCCCCTGATTTGCTGATACCTGACCCAGTAGTAACCTCCAGCTACTGAATCCCCCATTCAGTAGCAACCCACAGCTTTGCTTATCCCCCTCTCAGTAGTAACCTCCAGCTCTGCTGATCTCCCACTCAGTAGTGCCCCTAGTTCTGTTGAGCCCACTCTCAGTAGTAACCCTCATCTTTGCTAATCCCCTACTCAGTCGTAGTCCCGTGCTCTGCTGATCTCTCACTCAGTAGTAACCCCCAACTCTACTGATCCTCTGGTTTGCTGGTTCTTCTCTCTCTGGTCCACACTCACCTCCCGCTATTTTTCTCCTACACAGCTCACCACGTGTAACACTACCAGTTTCTCCTACTCCAGTCCCCCAGCTTCGCCGATTCTCTGCCACTCAGTCCTCTCTCTCTGGTCCCCGCTCACCTTCCGCTATAGCGTTCCCATGTTGCACACCATGTGTGCCATCTACTAGCTGCTCTTCTCTGGTCCTGACCCCCCTCACCTTCCTGCTGCCCCACACTGCACACCAGATGTGACGTCTGCACCAGACACTCCCAGAATGTATACACATGGACCCAAAGTGACTCCTGATGAAGTCTTTCCAGTTCTCTTGTTGGTTTCCCAGTGCATCCTGGGATATCTCATACCTGCAATACCTCCAGAACAAAGCGAAGCTAACGCTCAAATGCTGCTAACGTGTGTTGTCATAGACTTCTATGGAGGCTTTGGGGACGCTTTGAAGCCCCCAAAAAAACGACATGGGGGATAATGTTTGAAGCAAAGAAAACACAATGTGTGACCAGGACTGTAAGGTGACCATTTTATTTAGTGACAGGAGCTTTGATTGGCATTTAGAGTGCTTTAAAAAAAACAAAAACGTCCAATGCTACATTCCGAAGCAAGTGTAAACGGGCCCGGTGCAGTAATATGTAACGTGTAGCACAATCAATGACTTCATGTATAGGCAACCCAGATGCATGTATTTACATTTGGGGGTGGGGGTCTGAAATCTTTTTTTTGGAGGGGGGGGGGGGTGAGTGAGTCCTTGGGCAGCTTATTTTAAGTTTTTCATTTTTTCTTTATTTTAATCTCTTTTTTTTTTTATTGTTGTAAATTATTTTATTAATCTTTTGTAATATTGAAAAATCACACATGTCTATGTATAGTGGGGGAAATAATTATTTGATCCTCTGCAGATTTTTTAAGTTTGTCCCCTTACAAAGAAATGAAGGGTCTATACTTTTTATCATAGGTGTAATTTAAACGATAGAGACAGAATATCAACCAAACATCCAGAAAAAACAAATGCTATAAATTGACTTGCAGTTCAGTGAGTAAAAGAAGTATTCGATCCCCAAGCAAAACATGACTTGGTGGAGAAACTCTTGTTGGCAACACAGAGGTCAGACGTTTCTTGTAGTTGGTGACCAGGTTTGCACACATCTCAGGAGGGATTTTGGTCCACTCTTCTTTACAGATCTTCTCTAAATCCTTAAGGTTTCTTGGCTGTCTCTTGGCAACTCGTACCTTAAGCTCCCTCCATATATTTTCTGTAGGAGTAAGGTCTGGAGACTGGCTAGGCCACTCCATGACCTTAATGTGCTTCTTCTTGACCCACTCTTTTGTTGGCTTGGCGGTATGTTTTGGGTCATTGTCATGCTGGAAGACCCATCCATGACCCATCTTCACTGTTCTGGCTGAAGGAAGAAGGTTCTCCAAGATTTTACGAAACATGGCCCCATCCATTGGCCTGGCAAAATCGGTCTGTACCTTTAGCAGAGAAACAGCCCCAAGGCATCATGTTTCCACCTCCGTGCATGACTGTAGGGATGGTGTTCTTAGGGTCATAGTCAGCATTTTTCTTCCTCCAAACATGGCGAGTCTCCCTCCTCGAGAAGGCGCTTGTGCAGTCATGCCAATGAACATCTAAATGATTCAGAGAAGGATTGAGAGAAAGTTCTGTGGTCAGATGAGACCAAAATTGAGCTCTTTAGCATTAACTGAATTCGCCGTGTTTGGGCGAAGAAAAATGCTGACTATGACCCTAAGAACACCATCCCTACAGTAAAGCACGGAGGTGGAAACATGATGCTTTGGGGTGGTTTCTCTGCTGAAGGTACAAAATGACTTTGCTGCATTGAGGGGCCAATGCACGGTGCCATGTATTGTAAAATCTTGGATGAGAACCTTCATCCCTCAGCCAGAACACTGAAGATGGGTCATGGATGGGTCTTCCAGCATGACAATTACCCAAAACATACCAACAAGGCAACAAAGGAGTGGCTCAGGAAGAAGCACGTTAAGCTCATGGAGTGGCCTAGTCAGTCTCCAGACTTTAATCCTATAGAAAATGTATGGAGGGAGCTGAAACTTCGAGTTGCAAAGAGACAGCCAAGAAAACTTAAGGATTTAGAAAAGATCTGTAAAGAAGAGAGGACCAAAATCCCTCCTGAGATGTCTGGAAACCTGGTCACCAACTACAAGAAACGTCTGACCTCTGTGCTGCCAACAAGAGTTTCTCCACCAAGTACTAAGTCATGTTCTGCTTGGGGATCAAATTCTTATTTTATTTACTGAACTGCAACTCAATTTGTATCATGTGTTTTTTTTTTCTGTATTTTTGGTTGATATTCTGTCTCTATCATATAAAATACACCTATGATAAAAGTTATAGACCTTTCATTTCTTTGTAAGGAGGGCAAAAGTTACACAATCTGCAGGGGATCAAATAATTATTTCCCCCAATGTACATAGAAATGTGTGATTTTTCAATATTACAAAAGATTAATAAAATAGTTCACAACAATAAAAAAAAGAGATTAAAAAAAAAGAAAAGCTTAAAAAAAAACTGTTACACCCCAGGACTCACCCCCCCCCCCAAAAAAAAAAAAGATTTGAGACCCCCACCCCCTTTTGTAAGGAGGCAAACTTACAAAATCTGCAGGGGATTAAATAATTATTTTCCCCACTGTACATACTTGCCATCATACAGTATTTGTCATACTCGCTTTTATATTGATAGATTCCTTTTCAGCATTCTATGAATTTATAACCAAATCTATAAAACTGAATTCTCGCAGAGCAGGGTGGTCCACCACCACCGCCATCTGCCGCCGTTGCCCATACCGGGCGTTTGGACGCACGCCTTGCAGAGCCTTTACCGTAGCAGTGACGTTGGCTTTGCTCAGTTTCCATGATGGGAACAGCAGCCGGTAGCAGTGTCAGTATAGATATTCCGATGAAGCAATTCATGGTGGCACGCTCTCATTTGCACGCGATTCACGCGATTTGCGTCCTCTGGCTATTGGGCCTTGGAATGGTTTTCCGATGATCTGTGGCGACCTACCCCCAAGCTGTCAAACGCTGTATTTTCACCGAACAATGAACAATTTCTGGTAGACGGGGGGGGGCTCTGTCATTGGCTTCATTAAATGATTCTTGTTTTCTTACATTTGCAGGGATGTCTTACGTAGACTATATGCAGGCAGTGCAATTTCATTTATGTTTAACCTAATGATTCAAAACCTGAACAACTGTCCGGGTGAATCCCAGACGGTGACAACCCTACAGGTAAAACAAAACATTTGTTGTCTGCAGCCATCAGTCTGCTGCAGGCAGGTAGAAGCCATTCCTCAGTCCCCCCCCCAGTGATCAGACTGCAACATTGTAACTTTGGATCAAGTCACAAGGTGAGAGGCTGCAGCAGGGGGCTAAACTGTATGTAGCACCCTGATGTTTAGGCAGGGTTGCTATCAAATTTATTTGCCAGGCGATAGTTGCCTTGGCTAATTTCTAGAAGATCAATTGATTCCTCTCTAAATCTGTAGCTGTTGCACCTTTTCTCTTCTGTCACTAGGTGGCACTATGCTGGTAACATTAGCCGCTTCAGCCCCGGAAGATTTTACCCCCTTCCTGACCAGAGCCCTTTTTGCGATTGGGCACTGTGTCGCTTTAACTGACAATTGCGCGGCCGTGCGGCAATGCACCCAAACATAATTTCCGTCCTTTTTTCCCACAAATAGAGCTTTCTTTTGGTGGTATTTGATCATCTCTGCGTTTTTTATTTTTTGCGCTATAAACAAAAAAGAGCGACAATTTTGAAAAAAACGCAATATTTTTTACTTTTTGCTATAAAAAATATCCCCCAAAAATATATATATAAAAAAAACAATTTTTTTCCTCAGTTTAGGCCAATATGTATTCTTCTACATATTTTTGGTAAAAAAAAAATCGCAATAAGCGTATATTGATTGGTTTGCGCAAAACTTATAGCGTCTACAAAATAGGGGATAGTTTTATGGCATTTTTATTATTAATTTTTTTTTTTTTATTTACTAGTAATGGCGGCGATCTGCGATTTTTATCGGGACTGCGACATTATGGTAGACACGTCAGACAATTTTGACACATTTTAGGGACCATTGTCATTTTTACAGCGATCAGTGCAATAAAAATGCATTGATTACTGTAAAAATGTCACTGGCAGCGAAGGTTTTAACCACTAGGGGGCGATCAAGGGGTTAACTGTGTTCCCTATTGTGTGTTCTAACTGAAGGGGGGAGGGGACTGTGCAGGGGAGATGACAGTCCGCTGTTTATACTCTGTATGAACAGACGATCTGTCTGCTCTCCCCTCAGAGAACCGGAAACTGTGTGTTTTACACACACAGATCCCGATTCTCGATGTGCCCCGAGTGATCGCGGGAGCCCGGCGGTAATCGCGACCGCCGGGCACTCGTATCAGCTCCGTGGGTGAGCAGGGGGCACGTGCGCGCCCCCTAGTGACGTAACATGATGGCGATTCGCGCAGCCGAGCCATGTTGCCGCAGTACAACTGCGGCGGCTGGTCGGCAAACGGTTAGACAAGCCAAGGGCTTTGCAAGCTCAGACATGAATGGGTGGGGTGTCTCAGCCAATGGGCAGGGATGTTCTTTGGTCCCTTGGCCTGCTGGGAGAGCCTTTGTATTTGGGTGGAGTCAGGTGATTGGGGTTCTGTGCCACCTGGACGGCTGTCTGGGTGGACGTGTGTTGTACTGCCCCGGGCTGCTAGGCCAAAGCCTGAGGCCTGTCCCAGGGACATTTGGCTGCTAGGCTGTCTGAGGGACTTGCCAGGAACGGGAGAACATGGTAGGGTTGGAAGTGCCGGATTGGAGTCCAACCAAAAGTAACAGTTCCTGTTGGAACCTGTTGGTCAGAAGTTGAAGGGACCATCCGCCTTGTTACCGGAGACCACCGTGAGTAAGCTGAAGTCAGTACCAGAGCAGTCTTTTCACCAGCCGGGGACGGTGAAGAAGTGGGAAGACTTCAGTGACTGCCAAGCCAGGGACCCAGCAGAGAAGCGGGGATGACGCTTGAGGAAGATACTGAGTGCTACTAGCGGAAGAGCTCAGGGGATCCAGTGGCAATTGGATCTGAAGTCTAGTGAAAGACTGGGAGTCTATGGAGTAAGGATCCACAGCGAGCGACTGTGGAATAAGCGGAGAACTGTTTGGGTTGCCATCCACCATTAGTAACAGCTACAAGATTGTTGCCATAGGAGACAGCGGTCCTACCTCTATACAGAAGTGGTGTCTAGCTGGAGGCCTTCACCTGTATAGCTGTCTGCCTATAGAAGTCTCAGAGTCTGCCAATTATCATTGCATCTTCTTAAGGGTGTCCTGGCCCTAACCCTCTCTCCCACAGTTCTGTTTAAGAGACAATAAATCTCTTTGCATTCAAAAAAGTGTCTGGCGCCCACCATTTCATCTTGCATTACACCCACCGTGCCTTGTAACCCACTCTACACTGAAGGATGTCAGCTGTCCCTAACTCCGGAGGTCACCATTAGGCCTTTAGCGGCCCGGGACTTGGCTACACGTGTCATACATTTGCACACCTCCCAACATCTTGAGATGGGAACGAGGGACACCTAGTAGCAAATGTATGTAGGCATAGGACACGCCCCCTGCCACACCCCCTTAAAGGAGAATTAACCACAAAAAAAAAGGTTAATAAAATCTACAAGGGTTTTTTTTTTTTTTTTATCACTACTATTCCTTTATATTGGCTTTTAAAATTTACAAATGCAGCAATTTAGAATTTGGATGAAAGGTTTAGCTCTAGGGAACATCTTTTATCTTTTGAAAGATAAAAAGTGATTTTTATATACAACTATAGAGATCAGACCAAAATGAGGGACAAATGAGGGGGAAAGAGGGACAGAGGGAAATTGCTCCAAATCAGGGACAGTCCCTCAAAATCAGGGACAGTTGGGAGCTATGCATTTGTGAACACCAAAATTGACACGATCTCGGTCCAGGAAGCAGATGTAACCCTGGATGATGCCTGAACAAAGATGGCGCCGTCCTGGAAAGAAAAAGCAGATGAAGGCATTGTCAGGGGGAGGACTGAAATCTCTGTGACAGGTAATATATACACCTGGAAGTGTTATGCCCCGTACACACGGTCGGACTTTGTTCAGACATTCCGACAACAAAATCCTAGGATTTTTTCAGACGGATGTTGGCTCAAACTTGTTTTGCGTACACACGGTCGCACAAAGTTGTCGGAATTTCCGATCGCCAAGAACGCGGTGACGTACACCACGTACGACGAGACTAGAAAAGGCCGGTTCAGAACCAAGCGCGGCACCCTTTGGGCTCCTTTTGCTAATCTCGTGTTAGTAAAAGTTTGGTGAGAGACGATTCGCGCTTTTTCAGACTCGTGGCTTTCAGATCGTTTTCTGCCGTTCAGTTTGTGCTTGTGGGTTTGTATCTGCTCTTCAGTGCGTGCAGTCAGTTCGTATCGGAGTTTTCTGTGCGATCTTGCCCGCTCGTTGCTGTTTTTCAGGTCGCTCTTCACAGGCCTTGCTGTTCTTCAGTGCGTTCTGTTACTTCGTTCTGAGCAGCCGACCATTTTCTAGCCATGTTTCGTATGCGTACTCCTCGTAGAGTTTGTGCTGTGCGGGGGCTTGGTGTTGGGGTCCTGACCTTGACACAAGTCCAGTCCATGAACAGGGTGGGGAGGAGTTCATGGACCAAGAATTGGTTGCTTCAGCGTGACCAGTTCTCTCATATGCCTTTGCTCCATGAGATCCGTGAGAATAATCCTGATGATTTCAGGAACTTTCTCAGGATGACGGACCCCGTGTTTCACCGTTTGTTGGCTTCGCTGACCCCCTATATCAGCAGGCAGGATACCTGCATGAGGCAAGCCATCACTCCGGAGTAGAGGTTGGTCGCTACCTTGCGGTATTTGGCCACAGGGAGAAGTCTGCAGGACTTGAAGTTCTCGACAGGCATCTCCCCCCAGGCTCTGGGGATCATTATCCCAGAGACCTGTTCTGCCATCATCCAGGTCCTGCAGAAGGAGTATATGAAGGTAAGATTTTTATCCTTTTATATCACATTTTATTGTATTGAATGTTTGATAATATATTGTATTTCTTCCCTCATTCCCTAACTACCATGATTGTAATATGCTGTGAATGTCCCCTTTGTTCTCATGCATGCTGGATTTTTAGGTAATTATTATTTTATGTCCTTCATACATATTTGCCCTTCAATAACCTCTCCAGCATGGTGTCTCCTGCCCCTATATTCACCTCATGTAGTCACTTAACAATGTATTTTATCAGCTCTATAGTAGTGCTTTACCCCAAACACCCCCTAAAATGTTTGGAAATGTTATTTTTGATTTAAATTCAGGCAGAGTGGCAGAGGCTTTTTTTTTGTGGTGTCCCCAAATTTTTTTTAACCCTCCCCCCCCCAACTGCTAAGTCAGCTGATCCCAATTCTCTATCCTCAATCATCTATCTGCTGACTTTGCCAAACCCATACACACTATACCCATCTCTTTACTGGTCAGATTTATGGATGAATTCCCCAAAGCATGTAGTGCAAGGGCCTGCCTGTATACTTTCCAATGGTACTGTTTAAAGTTTTTGTATCCTATTATTATCTTGATAGGTAATAGCAGAATGTTCAAATGTCCTCAAATGTGTACAGTGTGTATTTATATCTTTGTATTATGACACTTCTTACCTGTCCAGTGGTCTGCCAATAGTGTAACTTAGGAGGGGCTGTTCCAAGTAATACCCTGTATTTAGGCATTCATCTCTCAATGAAGTGAAGAGGGTTACCTGTCCAAGATTTCCCCCCCCCTATAATGTTAGAAATGGCCCATGAGAGGGGGGGGGGGGGAATATGATAGGTGTACCTTATACTTTGTTGTTGTTAAATTCCCCTTAGTAAATGCTATCTGGAGGTTGCCCCATAATGTTTGTGTATAATCTGCTTGCCATGTTTCTGTGAAAAAATAGTAATGTTTATTTTTTTTTCCTCAACAGTTTCCTTCAACGCCACAGGAATGGCAGACTGTGGCCTCCCACTTTGCCCAGCGGTGGGACTTTCCTAACTGCGGAGGGGCAATTGATGGGAAACACGTCCACATCGTCCCACCACCCAACTCGGGGTCGTACTATTATAATTACAAGGGGTTTAATAGTATAGTGATGTTGGCGGTGGTGTCGGCTAATTACGAGTTCTTGTATGTGGACGTGGGGAAGAATGGCCGGATGTCTGATGGTGGAGTGATCGCCCAGATGGAGTTCTACAGGCGTCTCCAGAATGGCAGCTTGGACTTGCCACCTCCAGAGGACAATGTTGAAGGTCTCCCATTTGTGTTTGTTGCTGATGAAGCATTTGCGCTGGGGGACCACCTGATGCGGCCATTCCCGATGAGGACCCTCACCCCGGAACAGAGGGTTTTTAATTACCGGCTGGCCAGAGCCCAAAGAGTGGTGGAGAACACATTTGGAATCCTGGCCAGCCGGTTCCGATTATTTCTGACACCCATCCATATGGCGGAGTATAAACTGAACCATATAATACTTGCCTGCTGTGTTCTCCATAATTTTTTAAGAAAACATTCAGCCAACTATGCTGGCTCAGTTGGGCCTGAGGCCGGAATCCCTAATCCATCAACACTGACGGCGCTTGAAAGTGGCTGTCCTGGCTTGCCCTCCCTGAATGCCCGTGATGTCCGGTTTCGCTACCTGGAGTTCTTTGTGGGTAGGGGGGCTATCAATATGCCAGACAATCTGTGACACCTTTTTCAAATAAAAAACAACCAAAAGAAATTCTTTGTGGACATTTACTGCTTGTGTTTGTTTTAGCTGACCCTGACAGAAATGTGTTGAGTGCAGAAAATGTCGTGATTGGGTAACCTTATAAAAAACAGTGTTGGCTGGTACTTCCTAAATGCAAAAACACATTTCACTACAAGTGCACTTGCAACTGCACTGAACCTGCACTTGTAGTGCAAAGAGGATTTGCCCTTAGGAAATAACCCCCATTTTTGCATAAAACAGCAATTACATCACCCCAAAAGTGTTGTAGTGTTGAGACAATAATCCACACATTCTTGAGTAAGGCACTTTTTTATACCTGCACAATCACATGTGCATTTCCCAAAGGTTTTTAAAACAAACCAACATGTTTGTTGTATAACAATGTTTGCAGTAGCATTATCAAAAATTGAAATATCCATTTCAGATAAAACAGGCCTGTGTAAAACCAACAAGAAAGCCAAAAAACTTGAACTTACAAAGTTCACATTAGGTAAAACCTGAAGGCTATATCAGACATGAGTATTTAGGAACTGTGTTTGATATAGCGTTCAGATGGGGGGAAATCACCCCTGGAAAAGCTAAATTTGGAAGATGCACACCAATTTACGAATGTCAACATGTGCTATCTGCCATCAGGGGGGATCAAGGGACATGTTTTGGGGGAGCAAGCCCTTCCTCAACGCTACTTTATAATTGAGGAAGGGGTTGCACCCCCAAAACGCGTCCATTGATCTCCCGTGATGGCAGATAGCACATGTTGGCACACTGTGTGCATCCTCCAAATTTGGCTTTTCTAAACATTGAAAACATTTTGGTACGATAAAACAGGTGATTTTGTGGGGTTTAAATTCGCCCCAAAACATCAATGATGTTATTATTTTTTTTAATAACATCACTGATTTGTTGCTGGATGTTTTGCAATTGGAGATTACACCCCATGATCTCCCCGATCAGTATCCGGGCACTTTCAGATGTAAAGCGTTCTGGATCACGATCACCTAAAAAGAGATAAAGAACAAAAAAAAAGGTCTCAAAAATCTGCCACCATCCATCTCTTTGACCTGAGCCTGTGGTCGCAGACACTCACCTGTTGTGGTGCCAATCTCCACCACGTCTTCTTCTTCCTCCTGCTCTTCTTCTTGTGTTGGTATTTCCCCTTCTTCCAGAGGGGGGGGGGTCTCTGGTCTCCTGGGATGAGGGGTGTCCGAGTCTTTTCTCCCCTATGTAAAACAAAAATGGTATACTTAGCACACAGATATTTGATGGCAGAACTAGAAATAGGAAACATTGCTTGGAAGTGGGGTACAATTATCTATTTTAGCAGAGTTCCAAGATGTATATTTTTTATTGCCCTTTGTCAAGCTGCAATACTTTACCTGTTTGGTACAAGCTCCACAGATGTAGCCCCCCCTATAGTATACACTGGAGCACCTGTGTGCCCCCCCCTAATAAAAATGGTGTTCTGGGGTCCCACACTAGTGCTCCAGTGTCCAGATGTGAAAACAGCTGCTCAGTGTCCTCTCCTTACACACAATCTAGTTTGCATTTCATTCTAGTAACAAACCCATCTACACAAAATATTTGGCATCCAAGTAGGCCCCCAAAAATGTGTGAAAATGCATATGGCCTAAACAATGGTGTTCTAGAGGCCGAAAGAAAAATGTTTGATACGAACGAATAATGTGCCCATGAACATTAAAGTTGACCTTTTGAAACGTTACAACTAATAAAAGCATATTGGAGCAGAACGAACGTAATAAAGACAGAAAGAATAGGAACACAGCACAACTACTTACTTTTTTGCAGCACTCTCCGGATCTTTCAGTACTGCTCTGGCTCTCTCAACTTCAGGTCCGACCACCGCTTCCTGAGCTGATCTTTAGACCTTCGTACCCCGAAATTCCGCTCTAGACTCCTGACCACTTTCGCCATGATCTTGGCCTTTCGGATGTTCGGGTTGGGGTAAGGCCCAAATTTTCCGTCATAGTCGGACTTCCTCATGATGTCGACCATTTCCAACATCTCCCCAAACGACATATTTGTGGCCTTAAAACGTCTCCTTCTGGATTGGGACGTGCCTGGATCCGCCCTTTCCTCCTCCTCCTCCTCGTTGCTACAATTAGCATGCACCTGCTGTATGTCCGCCATCATGCTCTTCCCCCACTGCGCCGAACGAAAAGGGGCGGGGAATACACTAGAAAGAACGTCAGGGGCGGGCGGAGTTACACGCATGCGCAGTGTATATAAAGCGTAACACGCGTGCGTATTACGTTTGATCTGTGAACGGAGGAAGGAGCATTGGACGCGCCGATCGTAAGACCGAAGGTAAGAGACAAACTTGTGCCTATACTGCTTCTAGATTGAGGCCTATATTGTAACAAGATTAGGAGAGTTTTGTCTGACATTAGGCTTTGTCTTGTGTTGTGTCTTGCAGTGAACATGGATATGGTACTCAAAGATAAGGACTTCATTTCAGTATTCATAGAGATGCTAAGGGAGCTGCCCTGTCTGTGGGAGATTAAACACCCCCATTACAAGAACCAAGCAAAGAGGAAGGCAGCACTGGAGCAATTGTGTGAAATTGTGAAGCAGGTGATCCCCACGGCAGACATCACTTATTTAAAGATTTTCATTGGTGGCCTGAGGAGCACATATCTGAGGGAGCGCAATAAAGTCCTGGATTCACAGAGATCCGGAGCAGCAGGTGACATCTATGTCCCCAGGATGTTGTACTACGACAGGCTGCACTTTCTGGCAGGCCAGACTGAACCCAGGCCATCCCTCTCCAGTCTTCCTTCCACGCTTCCTTCCCCCCCCGGCTGAGGCTTCGGACGCCCAACCTGGGCCTTCCAGGCCGCATGTGGAGGAGCCCAGATTGAGCCAGGTATAGCATTCCTCTAAATATTTCTGCTTGTCCAATCAATGATGTGAACTATATGTTAGTTGGGAGTACTAATTAAGGATTGTGATTGATGATGCAAAACATTACAACTATGTCCCTTTTTCATACACAGGGAAGTCTCAGCCAGGAGGTGGCCGGGCCGAGCCGGCTGGCTGATATCAAGGTCCCTCCCCTACACCTGAAAACAGAAAGTGGAAGTAGGACGAGTGGCCTAGAGGAGGCGGCTATCAGATTCTTTTGGAGGGCTACAGAGGTCCTGGGAGCACCACACACCAGGCAGGAGAACATTGCTGCATTCAAAGCCTATAAAATGCAGAGGATGGAGGAGGGCCAAAAAGCCATGTGTGAGGCCCTCATATTGGAGGCTCTGGCGAAAGGTATGAGGGGCCAAATTACACCTCACACACAGCTTTGGGATGGTTCTCCAGTGCCTACTCCTCCTCCTGCCACATCTCCAACTGTACAGCCACAGCCGGGAATGAAGCGTGAAAGGAAGACCAGACAGTGAGGACCCTGGATCCAGTCTGTTGGGCCAAAAAATGCAGCCTCTTGTGGTACCACAGCCTGGGGACATACATGTCATCTGCTGCTATCCGGATCTCTGCGAATTCTGGACCAGACTGCCCTCCCTTACATATGGACTCCTCAGGCCACCAATTTTGATGTTGAAGAATTGGCTGCCCTGGGCACTGTTTTATCATGTGAGGTGGGGGGGGGGGGGGTCACTGGGAGGAGATTGAGGGGGGAGGGGATTAGTGTTGGTGGGAAGAATTTGAAATTTAGCAGGTGGTAAGAATTGCTCTAGGAGGGGAAATTTTTTGGGTTTGTGCTAGGGTTTGGGGATTTGGATTTTGAAATTGTCTACTCGGATGGGAAATTTGAGGGGTGCAGAATTTGCGCTAGTAGGGGTGATTTTTTTGGGGGGGAATTTGGGGGTCAGCAGGGGGTAAGAATTGTTCTAGGAGGGGGAATTTGGATGTGTGTGCAAGGAGTGGTGATTTAGGGGGATTTGTGTTGGGGAGGGGGGGGTGAGAGAAGATGATGCCCAACTTTTTAATAGGGGGGGTTTGCTGACACACAATGCTCATACATCTTTGGGGGGGAGGGTGTAGTTTGGCATGTTTGCCCTGGGCTCTAGGTAACCTTGTCCTGGCTCTGCCTCCTTGCAATGACCGCTGTACAGACCCGGGAACCACAATGCAGAGATCACCGGGGGTTCTAAGCACAAAAGGATACCATTGGGTGTTCTTAACCTCCAGAATCCACCAAAACCTGAAAAATCTTTTTTGGGCAGAGTGATCCTTTAAATGGGGTATATTGATATTAATATTGATGGTGCCCTGCAATGTGCATTCTTCCCGTCACTACAAGAATTCTTCCGGCCTGCAACACATCTCCAAGCATGGCAGTGCCAGCTGGTTGGTGCCGGCCAAGATCTGTCAGCAATAAAAAGGATGGAAAATACCGGGGGCCGAAAATAGCCCTTTGTTGTACAGAGTTGGGGTGATAAATCTCCCTGATTCCATCACACAGGACTGTGTGCAAAGTGCACCGCGGCAAAACACTGACACTGCTTGTGTGAGCTTTAGATCCATTATTTTTCCATTTCCTGCACCGGGCCAAGCTTTCCGGGAAAAAAAAAAATGACAGCCAGGGGGCGCTTGCATTGGTCAGTTTTTATCCACATGGTATAAGGCTAAGCTCACATTCATGTGTGTACAGAATAAAATGGAACAAAAATTGCATGCTTTATCAACGCGCACAGAAACACAAAAAGCAACGCTGCCGGCAATTATTACACACGTGCGCCCCCTGCTGACCTGTGCTGTGATTGGACCTAGCAAAAGTTTGTCAGCAGGTTACTCTTGTATCACATCTACAGTCTCTGACTATCTCCTGTATCGTGTCTGCAGTCTATGACCATCTCTTGTATCACGTCTTCAGTCTCTGATTATCCTTGTATCATGTCTGCAGTCTCTAAACATCTCCTGTACCATGTTTGCAGTCTCTGACCATCTCCTGTATTATGTCTGCAGTCTCTGACTATCTCTTGTATCGTGTCTGCAGTCTCTGACTATCTCCTGTATCATGTCTGCAGTCTCTGACCATCTCCTGTATCACGTCTGCAGTCTCTGATTATCCTTGTATCATGTCTGCAGTCTCTAAACATCCCCTGTATCATGTCTGCAGTCTCTAACTATCTCTTGTATCATGTCTGCAGTCTCTGACTATCTCCTGTATCATGTCTGCAGTCTCTAACTATCTCTTGTATCATGTCTGCAGTCTCTGACCATCTCCTGTATCATGTCTGCAGTCTCTGACCATCTCTTGTATCATGTCTGCAGTCTCTGACCATCTCTTGTATCATGTCTGCAGTCTCTGACCATCTCTTGTATCATGTCTGCAGTCTCTGATCATCTCCTGTATCATGACTGCAGTCTCTGACTATCTCCTGTAGTATGTCTGCAGTCTCTGACCATCTCTTGTATCATGTCTGCAGTCTCTGACCATCTCTTGTATCATGTCTGCAGTCTCTGACCATCTCTTGTATCATGTCTGCAGTCTCTGACTATCTCTTGTACCATGTCTACAATCTCTATCTATCTATCTATGGACTTTTCTTAAAGCAGCAGTACGTCAGTTAAAGTGTTAATATGATTTTGCTGAGTGCACATTTTATGTTAC
The DNA here is from genome assembly GCF_042186555.1 of Aquarana catesbeiana. Taxonomy (NCBI): domain Eukaryota; kingdom Metazoa; phylum Chordata; class Amphibia; order Anura; family Ranidae; genus Aquarana; species Aquarana catesbeiana. Next base: position 15,902,487 of record NC_133328.1, read on the forward strand.
AGAATTTGGATACAAAAAGAGTCAAAGTATCAGGTATGGCCTGCGCCGATCCCCACCCCCACCCATTGGGTGACGCCCGTCTGTTTGTGAAATCCCAATCGGCGGACGGACGCGGCGGTCCAGTTCATGACATTTATTCATACGGCAATCCCGGATGATTGGAGGGATTGTGTTGGGTGGGAGGAAGTGAGATGGACGGCTACAAGCAATACCATTGTCTGAGGCAGGAAGAGGCTCATCGGCGAGTGATGTGTGTGTGAAATACACGCTGTGCTCCCATCACACCGAACAATGGGCCGGCCCGGGCGCTGACACCCCACACATTCTTCCCAGCTTTTCCATACGCTGCCTTTTATTTGTCTTACCAGGGTGGAATTCATGGCTGTCAGTTCTAGCTAAAGCCGCCAGAGAAGCAAAAAATGGCGGTCATAAAATGCGACCACCGCGCCGCCGTTACTTGGTACCTACCGGAGCCTACTTTATACCCATTTATTCGTTTTGGATGGAGTTGCCCTTTAAAAGGTGTGACCTCTAAAGCAGAACTATAGGCAGAACTTTTTTTTTTTCATTTTGGATAGAGTAAGGGAGGGTTTTAACCCCTGCTAGTTTTTTTCTGCCATCCGTGTCCCACTGGGGAGATTTACCTTCACTTCCTGTCCGATAGCCAAACAGGAAGTGAGAGAAAATCCCTCCAAAAGTAAGGGAAGTCACCAGAACTAGTGTCCCCATTGGAAGATTTCCCCTCTATTCCTGTTCAAGTGACAACCCAAGATTTGGCGTTTTCTCTCTGAAACCGGTAAACACAAAATAGAGAGGATCAATCTTCCTAAGGCTAGATTCACATCTTTGCATCTGTGGTTGATGCGTTTTTGATGTTCGTCTCTGTTCTGTGTTTTTTTTTTTTTTATGCATATTTTTTAATAGTTTTTTTAAATATGTTTTACCCACTTAAGGACTGCGGATGTGGGGCCCATACAGGCAAAGTGACGTACTGGTACATTGCTGCCTGTTTCCGGGTTTGGGGTGCATGCACACCCATCGCAGAGACCCACTATGACTGTACACAGTGGGGGTCTGTCAGCAAATCCCACCCGATGATTTACAGGCGGTACCTTCCCTTCATAATGGGCACAGCAGGTGTACAGACCTCGGAACTCGGCATAGGAATGGTGGGAACCCCTCATCATGTCTGCAGTCTCTGATTATTCTTGTATCATATCTGCAGTCTCTGACCATCTCTTGTATCATGTCTGCAGTCTCTGACCATCTCTTGTATCATGTCTGCAGTCTCTGACCATCTCCTGTATCATGTCTGCAGTCTCTGACCATCTCCTGTATCATGTCTGCAGTCTCTGATCATATCTTGTATCCTGTCTGCAGTCTCTGACCCTCTCCTGTATCATGTCTTCAGTCTCTGACCATCTTATGTATCATGTCTGCAGTCTCTGACCATCTCCTGTATCATGTCTGCAGTCTCTGACCATCTCTTGTATCCTGTCTGCAGTCTCTGACCCTCTCCTGTATCATGTCTGCAGTCTCTGACCATCTCCTGTATCATGTCTGCAGTCTCTGACCATCGTGTACAGACCTGGGAACTCAGCACAGGGATGGTGGGAACCCTTTATATTTTTTCACAATAAACAATTATTTCAGGAAATTTAATTTTCATCTCTGCTGGAAAATTGTGTAACAAAGGCTCATTTAACCCCTATCCTGGCACAGCACAACTCCCTGCCAGCTTCATTGACTTTGGCGGTATCTTTATACTTAGAATAATCTCTTTATTGGTCCTGAAGGTCAGAAATGGCCCTGCGGGCTCATGTGATGTTCATCAGCTGATGGTGGCGACTCTGGGGCCTGGCCAGATCTGGAAGTCATATGGTCAATGCTGAGAGCAGAACGTACACACCCTGCATGCAGATCACATTATGTCAATTATAATAATATACTGTATATATATATATATATATATATATATATATATATACACACACACACAAACTATTTTATCAAAAGTATTGGGACACCTGCCTTTACACGCACATGAACTTTAATGGAATCCCAGTCTTAAGCCTCGTACACACGGTATTGTTGGCCAACAGAGCGTCTCATTTTTGTCCGAAGGGCGTGTGCCAGGATCTTGTCTTGCATACTAACGGCACACAATTGTCGTGCCACAAACATGAACGTAGTGACGTACTACGAGGAATTTCAATTCTTGAGCACCACCCTTTGGGCCCCTTCTGCTAATTTTTGTGTTTGGTGAGCATTGATTCCGAGCATGCGTGTTTTGTACTTTGGACTTTTGTGTGACGGATTTGTGTACTGACCTATAGGAAAATCTGACGTCAAGCCATTGTCCACCGAAAATTTACTAGCCTGCAAATTTACTAGCCTGCCGTCCAACATTTGTTGGCCGAAAATTGGACAAAAGTTGTCAAAAGGAGCGTACTAACGATAACATTTTAGGACAACAGTCTGTCAACAGACAATCCCCTGCCAACAATTGTACCATATGTAGGAGGCTTTAGTCCGTAGGGTTCAATATTGAGTTGGCCCACTCTTTGCAGCTTAAACTCTTCTGGGAAGGATGTCCACAAGGTTTAGGAGTGTGTCTATGGGAATGTTTGACCATTCTTCCAGAAGAGCATTTGTGAGATCAGGCACTGATGTTGGATGAGAAGGCTGGGTGTAGTGTAGAGGGATGTAGAGTGGTGAGTGTAGTGGAGGGGTGTAGAGGGGTGAGTGTGGTGCAGAGGGGTGTAGAAGGGTCAGTCTAGTGTAGAGGGGTGTAGAGGGGTGAGGAGGGGTGAGTGTAGTGTGGAGGGGTGTGGAGGGGTGAGTGTAGTGTAGAGGGGTGTGGAGGGGTGTAGAAGGGTGAGTGTAGTGTGGAGGGGTGTGGAGGGGTGAGTGTAGTGTAGAGGGGTGTAGAGGGGCGCGTGTAGTGTAGAGGGGTGTAGAGGGGTGTGGAGGGGTGTAGAAGGGTGAGTGTAGTGTGGAGGGGTGTGGAGGGGTCAGTGTGGTGTAGAGGGGTGTAGAGGGGTGTGGAGGGGTGAGTGTGGTGTAGAGGGGTGTAGAGGGGTGAGTGTAGTGTAGAGGGGTGTAGAAGGGTGATTGTAGTCTGGAGGGGTGAGTGTGGTGTAGAGGGGTGTGGAGGGGTGAGTGTAGTGTAGAGGGGTGAGTGTAGTGTAGAGGGGGGTGTAGAGGGGTGTGGAGGGGTGAGTGTAGTGTGCAGGGGTGTAGAGGGGTGTAGAGGGGTGAGTGTAGTGTAGAGGGGTGTAGAAGGGTGATTGTAGTCTGGAGGGGTGAGTGTGGTGTAGAGGGGTGTGGAGGGGTGAGTGTAGTGTAGAGGGGTGAGTGTAGTGTAGAGGGGGGTGTAGAGGGGTGTAGAGGGGTGAGTGTAGTGTAGAGGGGTGTAGAGGGGTGAGTGTAGTGTAGAGGGGGGTGTAGAGGGGTGAGTGTAGTGTAGATGGGTGTAGAGGGGTGAGTGTAGTGTAGAGGGGTGTACAGGGGTGAGTGTGGTGTAGAGGGGGTTGTAGAGGGGTGTAGAGGGGTGAGTGTAGTGTAGAGGGGTGTAGAGGGGTGAGTGTGGTGTAGAGGGGTGTAGAGGGGTGAGTGTGGTGTAGAAGGGTGTGTAGAGGGGTGTGAAGGGGTGAGTGTAGTGTAGAGGGGTGTAGAGGGGTGAGTGGAGTGTAGAGGGGTGTAGAGGGGTGAGTGTAGTGTAGAGGGGTGAGTGTAGTGTAGAGGGGTGTAGAGGGGTGTGGAGGGGTGAGTGTAGTGTAGAGGGGTGTAGAGGGGTGAGTGTAGTGTAGATGGGTGTAGAGGGGTGAGTGTAGTGTAGAAGGGTGTAGTGGGGTGTAGAGGGGTGTAGAGGGGTGTGGAGGGGTGAGTGTAGTGTAGAGGGGGGTGTAGAGGGGTGAGTGTAGTGTAGATGGGTGTAGAGGGGTGAGTGTAGTGTAGAAGGGTGTAGTGGGGTGAGCGTAGTGTAGAGGGGTGTACAGGGGTGAGTGTGGTGTAGAGGGGGTTGTAGAGGGGTGTAGAGGGGTGAGTGTAGTGTAGAGGGGTGTAGAGGGGTGAGTGTGGTGTAGAGGGGTGTAGAGGGGTGAGTGTGGTGTAGAGGTGTGTGTAGAGGGGTGTGAAGGGGTGAGTGGAGTGTAGAGGGGTGTAGAGGGGTGAGTGGAGTGTAGAGGGGTGTAGAGGGGTGAGTGGAGTGTAGAGGGGTGAGTGTAGTGTAGAGGGGTGTAGAGGGGTGTGGAGGGGTGAGTGTAGTGTAGAGGGGTGTAGAGGGGTGAGTGTAGTGTAGAGGGATGTAGAAGGGTGAGTGTAGTGTAGAGGAGGGTGTAGAGGGGTGAGTGTAGTGTAGAGGGGTGAGTGTAGTGTAGAGGGGGGTGTAGAGGGGTATATAGGGGTGAGTGTAGTGTAGAGGGGGATGTAGAAGGGTGAGTGTAGTGTAGAGGGGTGTAGAGGGGTTAGTGTAGTGTAGAGGGGGGTGTAGAGGGGTGTATAGGGGTGAGTGTAGTGTAGAGGGGGATGTAGAGGGGTGAGTGTAGTGTAGAGGGGTATAGAGGGGTGAGTGTAGTGTAGAGGGGGGTGTAGAGAGGTGAGTGTGGTGTAGAGGGGTGAGTGTGGTGTAGAGGGGTGTAGAGGGGTGAGTGTGGTGTAGAGGGGTGTAGAGGGGTGAGTGTGGTGTAGAGGGGGGGTGTAGAGGGGTGTAGAGGGGTGAGTGTAGTGTAGAGGGGGGAGTAGAGGGGTGTAGAGGGGTGAGTGTAGTGTAGAGGGGTGAGTGTAGTGTAGAGGGGTGAGTGTGGTGTAGTGGGGTGTAGAGGGGTGAGTGTGGTGTAGAGGGGTGAGTGTGTTGTTGTAGAGAGGTGTAGAGGGGTGTGAAGGGGTGAGTGTAGAGTAGAGGGGTGAGTGTGGTGTAGAGGGAGGGTGTAGAGGGGTGAGTGTAGTGTAGAGGGGTGTGAAGGGGTGAGTGTGGTGTAGAGGGATGAGTGTAGTGTGGAGGGGTGTAGTGGGGTGTGTGTGATGTTTAGGGGTGTAGTGGAGGAGTGTGATGTTGTTGATTGGTGTAGAGGGGTGAGTGTCGTGTAGAGGGGTGATTGTAGTGTAGAGGGGTGTAGAGGGGTGAGTGTAGTGTTGTAGAGGGGTGTTGAGGGGTGTAGAGGGGTGAGTGTAGTGTACAGGGGTGTAGAGGGGTGAGTGTAGTGTTGTAGAGGGGTGTTGAGGGGTGTAGAGGGGTGAGTGTAGTGTAGAGGGGTGTAGAGGGGTGAGTGTAGTGTAGAGGGGTGAGTATAGTGTAGAGGGTGAGTGTAGTGTAGAGGGGTATAGAGGGGTAAGTGTAGTGTAGAGGGGTGAGTGTGGTATAGGGGGTGTAGAAGGGTGAGTGTAGTGTAGAGGTGGGGTATAGAGGGGTGTAGAGGGGTGAGTGTGGTGTAGAGGGATGTAGAGGGGTGAGTGTAGTGTAGAGGGGTGTAGTGGGGTGTAGAGGGGTGTGTGTGATGTTGAGGGGTGTTGAGGGGTGTAAAGGAGTGAGTGTAGTGTAGAGGGGGGTATAGAGGGGTCTAGAGGGGTGAGTGTGATGGTGTAGAGGGGTGAGTGTGGTGTAGAGGGTGAGTGTAGTGTGGAGGGGTGTAGAGGGGTGAGTGTAGTGTAGAGGGGGGTATAGAGGGTTGTAGAGGGGTGTGTGTAGTGTAGAGGGGTGTGAAGGGTGTAGAGGGGTGTAGAGGGGTGAGTGTGGTGGTGTAGAGGGGTTTTGTTGGGTGTAGAGGGGTGAGTGTAGTGTAGAGAGGGGGTATAGAGGGGTGAGTGTGGTGTAGAGGGGTGAGTGTGGTGTTGTAGAGAGGTGTGTGTGATGTTGAGGGGTGTAGAGGGGTGAGTGTGGTATAGAGGGGGGGGGTGTAGAGGGGTGAGTGTAGTGTAGAGGGGGGGGGTATAGAGGGGTGTAGAGGGGTGAGTGTGGTGTTGTGTGGTGTTGTGTGGTGTTGTAGAGGGGTGTAGAGGGGTGTGTGTGATGTAGAGGGGTGTAGAGGGGTGAGTGCAGTGTAGAGGGGTGAGTGTGGTGTTGTTGAGGGGGTGTAGAGGGGTGTGGAGGGGTGTAGAGGGGTGTGTGTGATGTAGAGGGGTGTAGAGGGGGTGTAGAGGGGTGAGTGTGGTGTTGTAGAGGGGTGTAGAGGGGTGAGTGTAGTGTAGAGGGGTATAGAGGGGTGAGTGTGATGTTGAGGGGTGTAGAGGGGTGTGGAGGGTGTGAAGGGGTGTAGAGGGGGGGTGTAGAGGGGTGTGGAGGGGTGTGAAAGGTGTAGAGGGGGGTGTAGAGGGGTGAGTGTAGTGTACAGGGGTGTGGAGGGGTGTAGAGGGGTGAGTGTGGTGCTGTAGAGGGGTGAGTGTAGTGTAGAGGGGTGTGAAGGGTGTAGAGGGGTGAGTGTGGTGGTGTAGAGGGGTTGTAGTGGGTTGTAGAGGGGTGAGTGTAGTGTAGGGGTGGTATAGAGGGGTGTAGAGGGGTGAGTGTGGTGTAGAGGGGTGAGTGTGGTGTAGAGGGGTGAGTGTGGTGTTGTAGAGGGGTGTAGAGGGGTGTGTGTGATGTAGAGGGGTGTAGAGGGGTGAGTTTAGTGTAGAGGGGTGTAAAGGGGTGAGTATGGTCTTGTTGAGGGGGTGTGGAGGGGTGTAGAGGGGGGGTGTAGAGAGGTGAGTGTGGTGTTGTAGAGGGGTGTGGAGGGGTGAGTGTGATGTTGAGGGGTGTAGAGGGGTGTGGAGGGGTGCGGAGGGGTGTGAAGGGGTGTAGAGGGGTGAGTGTGGTGTTGAGGGGTGTGGAGGGGTGTGAAGGGGTGTAGAGGGGTGTAGAGGGGTGAGTGTAGTGTAGAGGGGTGTAGAGGGGTGTGTGTGATGTAGAGGGGTGTAGAGGGGTGAGTGTAGTGTAGAGGGGTGTAGAAGGGTGTGTGTGATGTTGAGGGGTGTAGAGGGTGTGAAGGGGTGTAGGGGGGGGTGCAGAGGGGTGAGTGTGGTGTTGAGGTTTGTAGAAGGGTGTGTGTGATGTTGAGGGGTGTAGAGGGGTGTGTGTGATGTAGAGGGGTGTAGAGGGGTGAGTGTGGTGTTGTAGATTGGTGTAGAGGGGTGTAGAGGGGTGTGTGTGATGTTAAGGGGTGTAGAGGGGTGAGTGTGGTGTTGTAGATTGGTGTAGAGGGGTGTAGAGGGGTGAGTGTGATGTTGAGGGGTATTGAGGGGTGTAGAGGGGTGAGTGTAGTGTAGAGGGGTGTAGAGGGGTGTGTGTGATTTTGAGGGGTGTAGAGGGGTGAGTGTAGTGTTGTAGAGGGTTGTAGAGGGGTGTGTGTAATGTTGAGGGTGTAGAGGGGTGAGTGTAGTGTTGTAAAGGGTTGTAGAGGGGTGTGTGTAATGTTGAGGGGTGTAGAGGGTTGAGTGTAGTGTTGTAGAGGGTGTAGAGGGGTGTGTGTAATGTAGAGGGGTGTAGAGGGGTGAGTGTAGTGTTGTAGAGGGGTGTAGAGGGGTGTGTGTGATGTAGAGGGGTGTAGAGGGGTGAGTGTAGTGTTGTAGAGGGGTGTAGAGGGGGGTGTAGAGGGGTGAGTGTAGTGTAGAGGGGTGTAGAGGGGTGTAGAGGGGTGTGTGTGATGTAGGGGGGTGTAGAGGGGTGAGTGTATTGTAGAGGGGTGTAGAGGGGTGTGTGTGTGATGTTGAGGGTGTAGAGGGGTGAGTGTATTGTTGTAGAGGGGTTGTAGAGGGGTGTGTGTGATGTTGAGGGGTGTAGAGGGGTGTGTGTGATGTTGAGGGGTGTAGAGGGGTGAGTGTGGTGTTGTAGATTGGTGTAGAGGGTGTTTAGAGGGGTGAGTGTGATGTTGA